>NW_026929205.1:0-20000 GCF_032062105.1 Saccostrea cuccullata | reverse complement strand
GTCATGCAGAACTGGCATATATGTTGGAACATGACATCATTGAGTACAGTAACAGCCCTTGGAGCTCCCCTTGTCTCCTTGTTCCCAAGCCAGATGGGTCGTTCAGATTCTGTACTGACTTCCGCAAGGTCAACACAATTACCAAAACTGACTCTTACCCAATTCCCAGAATTGAAGACTGCATCGATAAAATTGGTCATGCCAAATACGTAAGTAAATTCGATCTTTTGAAAGGGTATTGGCAGGTCCCATTGACTGAGAGAGCGAAAGAGATTTCAGCCTTCGTTACCCCAAAAGGTTTCTACCAATATAAGGTGATGCCTTTTGGGTTAAAAAATGCCCCTGCAACCTTTCAAAGGATGATCAATCATTTACTTAGTGATGTAGATGCAAGTGAGGCATACATTGATGATGTGATAGTGTATAGTAACACTTTTCAGGAGCATTTGTCACACATCAGGGCATTATTTGTTAAACTTTCAGAGGCAAATTTGACTGTAAGCCTAACAAAAACAGAATTTTGCCATGCTGTTGTTGAATATTTAGGCCATATTGTTGGTAACGGCCATGTTAGACCAGTGTTTGCAAAGGTTGAGGCAATTGTAAATTTTCCAGCACCTCAGTGTAAGAAAGAACTGATGAGATTCCTGGGAATGGCGGGGTACTATCGAAAATTTTGCCCAAACTTTTCGACCATTGCAAACCCATTGACCTGTCTCTTGAAAAAGAAGAGCAAATTTATTTGGGATGAATCATGCCAACAGGCCTTCCAGCAAATCAAAACAATTCTCATGGTCTCTCCAGTTCTTTCATCACCAGATTTTGATAAAGAATTTTTGTTGCAAATTGATGCTAGTGATGTGGGTTGTGGGGCAGTTCTGTTACAAGAAGATGAAAATTATGTTTGTCATCCTGTTGCTTATTTTTCCAAAAAGTTTTCCAAATGTCAAAAAAATTATTCAACTGTAGAAAAAGAGTGCTTGTCCATGTTATTAGCATTGCAACATTTTGATGTGTATGTGAATTCATCTGTACATCCAGTTGTTGTTTTCACTGACCACAATCCACTCACATTTGTTCACAAAATGAAAAACAAGAATCAAAGGCTAATGAGATGGAGTTTGGAATTACAAGAGAAAAATATTGTCATAAAACATATTAAAGGAAAAGAAAATTTAATTGCAGATGCTTTGTCAAGAGTATAGGTTAATTAAAATGTTGTTTTTTGAAATGTATGTAAATTTTGTGAAATCATGATATTGTTTCATTGTAATTGTAAAAGTTTTCATTATACTCAAACTTTTCTTTAGGGGGGAGGTGTTACGATACTCTAAAATTATTTATAGATATTGCGTCACTATAGCTATTATTTTTATTGTGTGACGTCACATGGTTTTCCGGAAGCTGAAGAACATCTGCACGAGCTCGCGATCGTCTGCGAGGATACGGGATTGGAGAGACTTGGCAATGGACTGATGGTATGTCGTACTTTGTAATTCGGCCCAGGATGTTTATAATACCGTGAAAGTACATATTTAGTGACCGCCGTCCTTGGTGTCTGATGTTCTCGGAGTGGTTGTAATTCCGTTATTCGTGCTGGACTGGAGGACATTCGAAATGAACAGCTGAGTAAACGTCTGAATTTGTTTATGATGTCAATTTGTGTGTAACTGTAACTGTGTGTTTATTTGATTCTATTGCTTGTTTTATTATTAAAATTTGTTAAAGTTTTAATTCATTTTGGTTGGTGTTTTTTGTAAGTGTGTCACAGGTGAAAACGAGCTAGAAATAGATTTGTGTATTCGGCGCACGTTACAATACAATGACCTTGGCGGGTGTGTCGGGTCAGCAGGGGATGCTCACTCCTCCATGGCACCTGATCCCATCTCTGATCTTTCGGAGGTCCGTGTTTGCTCTGCTCCTATTTTGTATTGTGTTATGGACTTTGATATTAAATACTGTTCCTTATCTTCATACCCATCTCATGATAAATGTTCAAAATGTAATTAAAAAACACATAAATACTGACGTTTTCTTTCTACCTCATTAAAAAAGATTTTCAAGAGTTCATAATTCAAATAAAAACCTGGTATACAGTTAATGTGTGACATTACGTCAAAACTGCATATCTTATGATGTATGTTCATTAATGAAAACAAATCACTCAGCACATATTTCTTAATTCAAAACACATTTTTATTATTCTCAAATAATTTAATTTTGTTTAATTTCTCGCCTGTCATTGGTTGATTTCCAAAAAGGAACGGAAAATATTTTGTATAATCTGGTTTGGTATGGGGACACAACCCATTGACGACCAGCTTAATCATCTTATCCATGCAATCCCCTCATTTCCAGTCCTCGAAATCCATGGAAAATTCAAGATATAATAACTGTATCTTTAACTTCAAACACTAACTCGATCTAACCTCGTGTAAACACACCTCATGTCTGCTAGATCTATGTATTAGTTATTACCTCCCCTCGCTTCACATCACTTCCGTTACTACGGTTGTAGTATTGCACGGTAAATGTGAACTCGTAAAAAGCAACACAATTTTACATCTAAAGTTGTTTAATCATTTTAAAATTAAATGATAAGGATAGGAATTTTCGGCACATATCTATTTCTCAAGTTTATTTCTGACCAATGGACGCATTTTGAATTTTGATTGATGTTGTTTTTCCTTGCATAATTTATATCGTTATTTATCTGAAAATTAACTCTTTCAAGTTATGAATTCCAACGGCAGTATTCTAAACTGAACAGTTGAACACATTCAAAAACATTGAAATTTGATTGATATCTTTTGAACGGTTTTTTATATGAAACCTTTTAAAATAGGGATTCAAATATAGAATTATAAACTCACAAATGTCTGATATTGATCATTTTTAAACGTTTTTTTATGAAAACTTTTTAAATAGTGATTAAAAGAGCGATATATGGTAAGTGTCTCAATTGGCCCCGTAAAATGAATATCTTAATTGTACTTTATATATAGCTTTAATTTGTACAGCTATATATGCGACCTTTATTGGTCATTTTAATTTTGATCAAAATGCCGGTATTTTATCATAAAAATAACATTTTCCCGCCATTTTAGCATATTTTGTATAAAACTGCTTATTTTCACGCAGTTTTTCTTCCAGAAAATACCATAGAGCGCAGCCTAGAACAAGATTTATATTTTTACCAAAGATGTATCTTTCCAATACTAATTAGTGACAGAAAAATTACGTATGTTCTACACTGCGCTCTATGTTTCCCATAAGAAAAAACATCAAGAAAAAGGCATATTTTTGGCTATTTTGATTAGATAGCAAAAATAGCATTATTTCTCATGTCATTTACAGCTAGTGAGTGCATATAAATGTGAAAAATATATTGGAAATATTTTAAATATAATCTCTTCTTTAAAATAAATATCAATTAAACATATCTGAATATCATTCTAAATAGTTGATTTTTAGGGGGCCAAAATTGGCTCTTATCATATATACTCCTTTACGTAATTATTAACTAACAAATTAATAACGTTGGTGGGATTTGATACTATGCTACATTATTTTCAATAACAATGCATTCTTAAATTCCTTGTGTAAAAAAAAGTGATTGGAAAAGCACATTTCTTAGGCTTTAATTGTCATCAGAATTGTTTTTACAAAAATTGATTTTTTTTCAGCATCTTTATTTATATTTGTGGTTCTAATTAAAATGTCAACTTGCATGGAATAAATTCCACAAAACTTCATTGACACCAAATGCACGATTTTTCTTGGAAAAGCAATTGTTACGTAATTATTATCGAACGTTTGATATTTTTCATGCTTTAAAGTGAAAACCGTACATCAATCATTTCTATTCTTACTCACAGCATGCATATAGTTCGAGTCATTTCTTCTAACACAAGTATTTTAATACTTATTTCAATTATTTTTTACCAAACGCACACACTGTATATGTTCCACTTTCTCAGCATAATATTCAAAATACTTTTAGACCTAAGTAATTGTTAAATTTTACCTTTAATTGTGCCGAAGTAACTTTTTTAAATATAGATTGAAAAAAAAAAAAACATTGAATATATTGATTCTTTTGATAATATATATTTAAGTCAATGCAATAAAATAAATATTTTAGAAGAAAGAATACACGATCACTCAATCAATTTGATTCATGTCATTTGTCGAAATCGCAATGTAAACAATGTTGATACGATATCGTGTATACATCGTCTACATTAGTGTTTCTACATGACGACATCGTCTACATCGCAATGTAAACAATGTTGATACGATTTCGTGTTTACATCGTCTACATTGTTATTGTTTCTACATGACGACATTGTCGACGTCGACATCGCAATGTTGACAATGTTGATACGATATCGCGTTTACATCGTCTACATTGTTATTATTTCTACATATTTACATTTCCCTGTATTTTCATACTAAGCCAACTGTGAAATTAATCTTAAAACCATTTTCGTGTATATTCATGTGTAGAAATATACACGGAGAAACGTGCGTTAACGTGACGTCACAATAAAACTGCAGCGACGTTAGTTAAAATGCAATGATATAGAGCAGCAAGGAATTCAAATATTGAGTATATTTAAGTTGCTTCTAAACATGTAAAATGTAACTATAAGGTATGTTTTAAGTTTAGTGTGAATTATTGGTGTGTGAATCACAAAGACTTGCACGTAGGAAAATTTTTCATGAAGCGCTAGCATTGTAATGTCGACGATGTGAACGATGTAAACAAGATTTGGAAATAGGCAATGTTTACACGATGTCGACTCGATATTGACTAACATTGCGATGTCGACGATGTGAACAATGTAAACAAGAAAACTAAGAAGGGCAATGTTGACTCGATTTCGACTCGATATCGACCAACACTGCAATGTCGATGATGTAAACAAGAAAAATAAGAAGAGCAATGTTGACACGATGTCAACTTGATATCGACCAACATTGCGATGTCGACGATGTGAGCGATGTAAACAACAGAAAAGGGGAAGGCAATGTTAACAAGACGTTGACGTTATAATGTTAAACAATGTAATATGAAGAGAGATAAACAAAGGTATTACTGTCATGTTGAATATGTTATGATATTAGGAGGACTAGTATTTTTACAGCGATGTCGACAATATCGAAAAAACATCGTGCACTGGACATACCTCACCAATTTAAGGAAAAAAGCTTTTGATGAACACCCTTGAGTCGAAAGATGACTTAAGTTTGATAGTACTGTAGATTCCTTATTTTTCGCGAGTACTTCTTATCGCGAACTGGGTCTTTCACGTCAAATCGCGAGAATTATAATTCGCGACTGGAGGGTTGATCAACAGAATTTACATAGATTTCAGCACCATAAAAATAAAAGCGAGTAATATTTTTTCGCGAGTGACGCTTCTCGCGAAATTACGCGGAAATTAATTCCTCGCGTATAATTAGGAATCTAAAGTAACTGTTTAGACATTATTTACACATTTTATTGTCTATCAGTTTATAAACACTCATAGAATTGTATGTTCTTTTAAATCTATGTTAGCAAAGTTTGAGATAGATTACCATATAAAAAAGCATCTCATATATCATTACCTAAGAACATTGTGAAATAAAAGACCTTAAATAAAAATGTTGATAATTTTTTTGGTAACAGAACTTACATCTCTAAGCTTAAATGCATTCTTATATAATAAGATACATAACGCACGGATGCGATAAGTGGGTAGGGATGTTAACTCCTCCAAAGCACCTGATCCCTACTCTATTATTTTAGAGAATCAACCTCGTCCTTCTGCAGATTTGTATTGTTTTATGGCCTTTTTAGCTTGAATACTATTTCGCTATTTTCATATTTCCTGCTTGAGAAATCAGCTACTTGATGCTTTACTCAGAAATTGAAAAACTGTATAATGAATTAGTAAGATTGATAAAATGAAAAGTATAAGCATACCTAGATGATAATTCATAGAGAAGTCGAATCGTTTACGTTATGCTTAGAAAATCAGACCCCAATTAATAAACACCCCCTTGTACCTAATAAGTTTAGTTAGTAAAAGGCCAGAAATCGACCCACAGAAACATAATGTTTTATACTTCATTTTTTATGGATTATTGACGAAGTTTCGAATTTAAAGTTGGGTCCATAAATGTAATTGAAATAAAAATACTAATTTAGGAAAGGTTTATAAAGAAAAATATATGTAGATAAACAACAGTATTCAAGCTCATAAGTAAACCAAATAGGATAGGACCTCCAAAACATCAGAGGTGGGATCAGGTGCCATGAGGAGTGGGCATTCACTGACGAACGGTCACATTTGTCGTTTGCTTCTTGCAATGATCGAGAAATAACTGAACAATCCGCCGTCAATTCAGTGTTTGATAATGGAATAACAATTCGTATGAAAAATGTAAGTCAGCATTTGACTCAATGGTAAATGTATATTGTATTTGCTGACCAGGTCATTATTTCGACCACAGAACCTACGAAATGATGAATTTAAACGAGACTGCTAATATTCTTGTATCATCAACTTGCTTGTCAATAAGTTACCTCGTTTTAGAAACTGTACAGCATGCTTTTGCAAATCGAATCAACTGAGAGATATAAACTGTATATGCAGGTGATAAAGGTATATTGCTGCATCAGTAAGGGATGTCGGCGATTAAAAAGTTAAAGTGATCACGTTTATCATAGAGCTTGGTTGTTAGATTACCATTAACGTCTTTTTCAAGTAAAATATCCAAATATGAGATAAATATGTTAGGTACTGAGGTATCATTTATCTCAAGCTCACCGTGATATAACATATTGACATCAGAATGGAAATTACCGTTGTTAATTGATAATACGTCTTCGATATTATCTAACTGTCGTCGAGTTTAAGGCCACAGCAAGTGTTTTCTTCTTTTCGTGAATAAGATTTTGGAAAAATGCTTCATGTGAATGCAGAAATAAGTCTGCTAATAACGGGATGCGATTGGTACCCATAGGAATTCGTTGAAAAACCTGGTCTCCAAAAACCATCTCGATATTGTCAATCGAAAACTCAAGCATCTTTTTGATGTCAACTTCAGAGTACTTGTGTGTATAACCAGAATGTCTTGTAACAAATAAATTTGCAAATGACCGATGGACAAGGATAGTAAATTGAAGAGCTCTACTTCTATTGAAAAAAAACAGCTGTCAATGATATCGAAATGTCTCGACTTCAATTTATCGTGGGGAATTGTTGTGCAAAAAGTTTAAAAGTTATAAGTTTTAAGTTGTTGATTTTTGTAAAATCTTGTGATTTCAAATTTTCCAAAAGTTCTTTGGAATTTTTGATTAATATCCACATCTGATTTGAACCACTTCTCGCAATTATTGTTACACAGTAGTGTTAAAATTTCTCCTTCACTACTGTGAATATCCTTGTGAGAAGTAAGGAAATAGGCTTGGATGAACACTTACTGGAACCCGCTATGTATCTTTGCTTGTCAGGATTTTTAAGTTTTGGAATCCAATATAGAAAGGGTAATTCAAATTCATTTTGGTTGTTTGGGATATTATAGGTATACAAAACTGACAAATCATTTTGAAGAATTTCTTCCTTAGAAAAGGAACTATAAGTATAAGGTGGATTACCACTTGTAGAATTAAATCCAAGTTCTTCTAAAACACAATTTATATAATAAGCCTCACAAACGAAGACAGTGTTGTTGCGTGGTTTGTCAGCAGGAACCAGTGCGTACTTTTGGATTGAAATAAAAGAGTCTAAATCATATAATGGTTTATTTGAGACTGTTCATAACCGTTGTCTACATAACGTCGTAGTAACCTCTATTGCATTATGACGACATTGTTTTTTAATGTCATTTACATTAAATTAAATGATAATATTGATCAAGGTAAATTAGAATAGTTTAAATGTCTATAAATCACAACATTCTCCAGCCCAATAAAGTGTCCGTATTTCACAACATTCTCCCGCCCCCCCCTTCAAAGTATGAATTGAGTTTTGGACCGAGAAATGAAAACAATTTGAAGTGAAAAATGGAATATTTCCCCCATGTCATTTGTTGACCACAGTCTCACAAAAATTGTCTCTTCTAATGTGCGAAGTACTCTTTCATGAATGTATTCTCTTTAGCATAAATTTGCTTCTTAAGCCGATCAATCTGACGATCAATAATTTTTGCCTTCCTCTTAATATCTTATCTCATCCTGTGACTTGCTGTATTTCCTCTTTTGACATCTCTGAAAGTTATGTAAGTGTTCTGCTGTTTCCTGATTTTTGTGTCATCCTCTAAAAATCTTCTTGTAGTGAATAATCTGCAAGCCATGAACTTTGTTATCTTCTGCATAATTCTGAGGTAGATAGCTGGCCTCATTAGTGTAGAGGTTTCTTTTCTTTTCCAGTTGTTAGATGATGTTCATCTTTTCCTGGATCTCCTCTTTGTAATTCTGTTCCAGGTTATTCCTGTGAACGTTATTTAGTGTCTTGGATACCTCACACTCCCTCACCAAACCAGTAATTTGGTAATTTGATTTCTAGAAGTTTCTCTCTGCTGCTGTACATCTGAATAAATATTTTCTCCCACTTGCTAAGTTTCCTGTGGAAGTAGCTGTTGAGTGAAATCCATCGCTGTTTTCAATCTGGCCAGATTCAAGGATTTTGACCTCTTGACTGATAGTTTTACGAAGATTTTATAGCAAAAATATTGTCACCATCGTATTCACGTGCAATATTTTCCCTAATGTCAGCTGTTAGTTTGTTAATTATGACTTGAATAACTTAAGTCTCATACATATTTTGCATATTATGCCAGATACTCTCAGCTCCTGACAGGAAATTCCAAGAAGTATCCAAAATTTCTTTTAAAAGTTTGTACTGCTGTGTCGCGTAACTGAGCTTAGAGATAGTTTAACTTTTGAAATGGTGTCAAAGTATAGTTGCAATTAATCGTTAATTCGTGGATTTCCCGAAATGTATTCAATTCTGATACCTCCCAGTAAAAAAATGTGGAAGATCTAACTTTGGTAATCGGTGATTAATTGTCGCATGTTGTAGTGGTAATGACAAAACATTTTCCTGGCTACTTTTTAAAGTAGGATCAGAGACAGGGAAATTGCTCAAAATATTCTCACAAGTAGTTTCATAGGGGTTAATTGCAGCTGACGTAATAACGTAATTATCATTAATAATGAGTGTAAAACACTCAGCATTGGTGTTCCAAGTTTTACATTTTTCTTGATGTCCTCTTCAGATAGGGCATCCAATATGAGGACATTCAATTCTTCTAGGGTCTGCCTTTTCAGCGCGAGAGACTTTCTAATTATGTTGATGTCCTCGGTAATTTCTTCACTGGCTTAATTTTCTTTTTAGTCCAACAATCGTCCACATACTTTTGTTACTGTGGATCTGTTTCGGCTCGTACAGCTTGCAGTCTTCCTTCCATTGTACGTACTACGTATTCATCCCCGTCGGTCCCTGCACGAAAATGTTATGGAATGAAATGAAAGACGTCTAAATCATATAGTGGTTTATTTGAGACTGTTCATAACCGTTGTGTACATAACGTCGTAGTAACCTCTATGACATCTTGGCATTATGACGCAATTGTTCAGTAAATGTCATTTCCATTAAACATGATTATATTGATCCAGGTAATTAAGAAAATTACTAATGCCTATAATTCTCAACAGTACTGATCATTTCATCCATCTATTGTAAAATCACATATTTTGGTGGGGTCAAATTTTCGTGGTTTGAGGAAAAACTATTGATTCATGGCGATTTTATTTCGTGGATGAACTTTCTAGTAGTTATAAATGAAATATTTTACATTTTGTAGTTATAAATGAAATATTTTACATTTCCTGGTAGACATAAATTTGAAAACAACGAAAATAAAAAACCCTAGAATATTTGTGATTTTACATGAATTCTTATTTCTCTTCTGAATTATTGATTCTTTTACAAATACAAAATAGCTAATATGAGCTGTGTTTACCAATAAAATTAACGTCATTCATTAACCTTATTATTTTTATATACATTAGTTATATAATCAGCAAGGAAATTGATTTGAAATTCATTGTAGTGATTGATGGATTCAGGTTCTAAGACAGTATATAACTCTTCAGTTTCCTTCGATTATCTGTAGAATTAGATTCGATCAACATGGGAAAAGTACTAAATGCTTTGGCTCTTCTTCTCTGTCTGTTAGAACTGACATCCGGTAAGACTAACCATCTCTCTCTCTCTCTCTCTCTCTCTCTCTCTCTCTCTCTCTCTCTCTCTCTCTCTCTCTCTCTCTCTCTCAATGATATGTAACATTTCTAAAATTCATTTAAAACGCAATCAATTTCTTTTAATTAAGTTCCTTTAAATTTGCATTTTTCCATTGTTTTGTGGTATACTTTTGGATTATATGCTAGGAACATAATCCGTTGCTTTATATTCGGAGGGACAGCTTATAGAGTTGTTCTGTAAAAATAAAAAAAAACAACTTTCGTCTTGGCATCAAATCTGTTTTACAAAAAAAAAATTGTTTGGAAAAACTTTAAATGTTATTGCAAAAAATAGTATGGATTGAAAGCCTTTATTTTTCAGTTGTTAAATACTCAAGTATACCATTTTTTATCGCCTTTATTTCTGTTTGTCATCTCCATACATTCCTCCTAACTTATTTAATTCTTGGAAGAACGATTTGAGTATGGTTACGATTTGAACATAGCATATTGACAGATAAGTTGATGTAACGCGATTTTCCACAACCTCATTTATAGCCAGCATTTTGTGAATTGAAAATTCGCTGAAAAGACATTTTCCTATCATTGATTAAACTTTGGATTACATACTCATGTTGCTCTTGACCTGTTTTGTACTCATGCTAAATCAAAATTTATTCCAAATCTTATACATGAGAAGAAGACAACAATTTGATATTTCGATAAAGTGACGACGTATTATGATTCAATTGCTGATACATCCATTCAAATGTCAAAAAGTGAATCTGAATGAAAAGATATTACAGAGTCTGAGACATCTGTTTCATATTTTGATATTTTACCATAAGATGTAAATGATTACCTTAACAGGTCCAGCACAATATCCCGATAAAGGTATATAGCTTGATAAAGCTATATAGCTTTATCAAGGTATTTAAAATATCTTCATCAAGGTATTTTATGTAATGAAAATTCAAAAAAATTCTTTAAAAATTGATTACTGAAAGTCGAGTTCTGAGTTGATGTCAGTAAATTCACTCATGCATGTAAAGCACTCAAACACAAACAAATCAGTACAAAAACGTGTCGTAAGAGGAGACGTTATTTTATGCTTTCTTTTTGATACCAGAGTGTTTTTCATGCACGAATAGACACACTGTCAAAAACTCAGAACTCGACTTTCAGAAATTAATTTTTAAAGAATTTTTTTGAATTTTCATAACATAAAATACCTTGATCAAGGTATTTTAAATACCTTGATAAAGCTATATAGCTTTATCAAGCTATATACCTTTATCGGGGTATTGTGCTGGACCTGCTTAAAACCCCTTATAATAAACGTGACAACTTCAACTATTCGATCGTCACCTTCCTTTACTACTAGAAATATACCCATAATACCTGCATACAGGTTTCTGTCTCTCAATTTATACGATACGAAAGAAAATGTACTACGTACGAACAACTTCTCAGATGAGTCAAGCTATTGACAAACAAGATGAAGAAACGATAATATCAACGTTTTCGTTTTAAATCATTATTTCATAATTTCTTTACTCGAGACAATGACCTTGTCAGGAAATACAAGCCAACATTATGTACTTCTTTTCACACTGAATTATTGACCAGATTTTACGTTTTCCCGACAAGGAGCACTTGTCACCAGGTATTCTCACTGACCAATTTCTGATATTTCAGAGATCCGCAATTCTTTGCTCCTGGTGTGTATTGTTTGAATGAATTCCTAATCTTGAATGATCGTTCGTTGTCTTCATATTTCATACTCATCTACTTTTATACTAACTATAATTATGGAATATTCTGTCTGACCAAAAGCGCTCTAAGGGCCCGTGCCGGGTACTTATAGTGAAAAGAGGATACGTACTCTTCTAGAGTCACGTCATTGAAGATTTGTTTTATTGATTTGAATCTTGAAATCAATCCCTGACCTGTGTTTACATTACATTTTTTTTACTTTTAGGATCCTTCCAGTTTCCCGCAACTAATACAGGATACCCTTTGTTTTCTGCAGGATACCCCACGACTAATGCAGAATACCCCTTTACTAATGCAGGATACTCTGCACAAAATGTAGGATACCCCTTTACTAATGCAGGATACTCTGCGACTAATGCAGAATACCCCTTTCTTAATGCAGGATACCCTGCACAAAATGCAGGATACCCCAATTTTAATGCAGGATATTCAGCAACTAATGCAGGATACCCTTTTGCTAATGCAGGATACTCTGCGACTAATGCAGAAAACCCGGCGACTAATGCAGGATACTCTGCGACTTATGCAGGATACTCTGCAACTAATGCAGAAAACCCCGCGACTAATGCAGGATACCCCATTATTAATGCAGGATACTCTGCGACTAATGCAGAAAACCCCGCGACTAATGCAGGATACCCCATTATTAATGCAGAATACTCTGCGACTAATGCAGAAAAACCCCTGCCTAATGCAGGATACCCCAATTTTAATGCAGGATATTCAGCAACTAATGCAGGATACCCTTTTGCTAATGCAGGATACTCCGCGACTAATGCAGGATACTCTGCGACTAACGCAGAAAACCCCGCGACTAATGCAGGATACCCCATTATTAATGCAGGATACTCTGCGACTAATGCAGAAAACCCCGCGACTAATGCAGGATATCCCATTATTAATGCAGGATACTCTGTGACTAATGCAGGATACTCTGCAACTAATGCAGAAAACCCCGCGACTAATGCAGGATACCCCATTATCAATGCAGGATACTCTGCGACTTATGCAGGATACTCTGCAACTAATGCAGAAAACCCCGCGACTAATGCAGGATACCCCAATATTAATGCAGGATACTCTGCGACTAATGCAGAAAACCCCACGACTAATGCAGGATACCCCATTATTAATGCAGGATACTCCGCAACTAATGCAGAAAACCCGGCGACTAATGAAGGATACCCCATTATTAATGCAGGATACTCTGCGACTAATGCAGAAAACCCCCTGCCTAATGCAGGATACCCCATTATTAATGCATGATACTCTGCGACTAATGCAGAAAACCCCGCGACTAATGCAGGATACCCCAATATTAATGCAGGATACTCTGCGACTAATGCAGAAAACCCCACGACTAATGCAGGATACACCGCGCATAGTGTAAGATACCAAGTGACAAATGTAGGATCCCGTCAAGGAGATGGATTCCGTGGAGGAAGTGGATACTAGTATTTTGCAGGAGGAAGGCAGACTTGGAGAATGTCGAGATTACAATGGAATCAAATCACGTTATGCGCAAGAAGAAAAAAAAGACATATAATTATTAATCTGTATATTGAAAATAATTAGTATGTTGATGTATCTAAATATCATCGAAGCATTGGAATATAAATAACAACAAATTTTAGACATTTTTGTAGCAAAAAATGTAAAGGTACAATATGAGCTGTTGATTGCAGTATGAAGTATAATGAACAGTATGCAAACTGAAAAGTCCATTGAAAAAATACAAATTAGGAGCATAGAAAACATCGTCTTCTCATTTACAGTGAAAAGACTGTCGTACCTAAGGGTAACTTTTGTTTAAGTGAAAATATTTACAATTTGGAGGAAACAAATTTATAAAAGTTTTAATATTTGCCCCAGTTAACTGCAGAACTGTAGCGTATTGCTTTTATATATTAGTCTTTAATGGTCATGTTCAAAGACTAAACTATAACGCTACAGATCTGCAGCTATGCCCCAGTAACCTCTTATTTACGTTATTTATAATCAGAATTTTTGATTTTACTTAAACGATATTTCATTCACAGATTCTAGAAGTAAATAGGACACCAGGTACAGACCACTAAAGCCCTTTCGCAACATCAAAATCAGGATGAATACATAATAAATTCGGATTTGGATATACACAAGACGAAAATAAAACAAGAAAAATATCAAAGCTATAGAAAAAAAGAAGCAATATTTCAGAAAATAGGCAATGAGAACAGGTTTGAAAATATCTAAAATGTTACAATATTCTACATACCCGAGGTAATTGTATATAACAGTGTTAATATAGGTTGTCTATCGTTACTATAGATTTATATACAGCTACAAATATTTGTATATCAATTTAAGTCCATGACCATATAACAATTAATCACATTTCAAAGATATAGTCACTATTTATCATATTATAGGTTAATTGAAAAAGTTCATACTTTGGAATTATAGATTTTGGCCATACCAAAAAGTAAGTATAGGAATCTTCAAAGCTATATATGGCGTATCTGAGCTAAAAAATACAGATACGAGATTAAGTGTAGATTTACATGATATTTGCTACTTACGTTCAAATTAAATTTTTCACTGAATTTGGAACTTAAAATATGCCAACGTTTCTAAAGTTAAATGATTTTAAACTGTGTCTGACATTAATTGCCAAGTCGGAAAAAGTTGGTTATTCATTTCAATCTCGGATATCTGTGATGATCCCCATGAGCCCCTTATTTGTTATATGTTGACATGCGAGTTTTTTTATGTTAAAATGCTACTATTTATTTCAATATATGCATGTTCAGTATACATATCTCGGATGTCTACATAATCCATTTGCGCTTTAACATAACATTCTTGCATATTGACATGATTTAGATGCATGTCTACAAAATTATTACATAACGGACTTAGCTTGCGAGTTTACCACATTAAAGTAAGATTTTCTGAAAAGATTGATAACATGAATTTCAACATAATTATTTTGCATGAAATATATATATATAGGATCTCGGATGATTTGCAGTTGGATATGATTTTTATCCAGAGTTGTGTGTGTTTTATCCCAGAGCCTTGGCGGAGATCCTTTTTATCTCATGTTTTAGGTATCCGATCCATAAAAGGACATAATTTTCTAAAATTACATGTCCATCCTGTATTAAATACTTTGAAACCAATTCAAAGACCTTTAGAGTAAAAAAAAAATTTACCAGGAAAAATTCTCAAAAACATGAGTACATGACCAGTAATTAATTAATTAGGAATGCATTGAGGTCTATGGGAACGAGTAATATTTTTAAAATAAAAATTAAAATACTATAGATATCAAAAAATGCTATGGTGGAAGAGCCAAAATGAATTTGAACTACCCTTATATATTGGATTCCCAAACTTCATAAAACTCCTCACAAACAAAGATACATTGCTGGCTACAGTAAATGTTCAACCAAGCCTCTTTCGATATTCCTCACTAAAATATTGACAGTAGTGAAGGAAAAACTTCAAGAGTATTTTGCAACAATATATTCAAGAAGTAGTGTGAACCAGATGTGGATACTCAAAAATTCCAAAGAACTTTTGGACAATTTGAAATCACAAGATTTTACCAAAATCAACAGCTTAAAAACTTGTGACTTTCAACTTTATACACAACCATTCCCCACGATAAAAGAAAATCCAGGCTTTTTGATATTATTGACAGCTGATTTTTCAATAAAAATGGTACTCGTAAATATACTTACCTGGTCATTGGTCATTTGTAAAATTATTTTGTTAAAACACATTCTGATTGTACACACAAATACTCTGAAGTTGACATCAAAGAAATGCATGAGTTTCTGATTGACAATATCTATGTGGTTTTTGGAGACCAGGTATTCCAACAATCTATTGGAATTCCCATGGTTACCAATTGCGCTCCGTTTTTAGCAGACCTATTTTTATATTCATATGAAGCAGAATTCGTGCAAAATCGTATGTGTGAAAAGACGAAAACACTTGCTATGGCCTTCAACTCGACATTTAGATATATCGAAGACGTATTGTCAATTAACAACGGTAATTTCCATTCCTACGTCGATACAATATATCCTGGTGATCTTGAGATAAAAGATATCACAGTGTCCGACACATCTGTTTCTTTTTTGGATATTTTACTTGAAAAAGACCTTAATGGTAATCTAACAACCAAGCTATATGATAAACGTGTTGACTTTAACTTTTCTATCGTCAGCTTCTCTTACTTATGCAGCAATATACCTTTATCACCTGCATACGGAGTGCATATATCTCATGTAATTCGATACGATATTCGATATTCAAGAGCATGCTCTACGTATGAACAATTTCTAAAACGAGGTAAATTATTGACAAGCAAGTTGATGAAACAAGAATATCAGCAAAAGATACATGAAGCACGGATGCGGTAAGTGGATAGGGATGCTCACATCCTCTATGGCACCTGATCCCTACTCCGATATTTTAGAGATCCAAGCTCATCCTGCTCCTGATTGGGATTGTTCGTATGGACTTTTGAGTTTGAATACGGTTCGCTATTCTTATATTTCCTACTTAAGAAATCAGCTACTTGATGCTGTTACTCAGAAATAAAAAACTTAATAATGAATTACTAAGATTGATAAAACAGGTCTGGGCGATTACTGAAAGTTGCTATAAATCTACATCATATACACCTTAATATTTTTTCTATCCAATCAGAGAGCAGTATTTTTACACACACCAAAGCCTACAAAAAGAGAACATGTGTTTTTTTTTCTCAAAAAAAATTTTTTGACAAAAAATCTATTGAAGTAAGATGACAAGTTTTGAAGAATAAGATATTCCCCACAAATTTACCGTGAACAAACTTGACACTTTCATCTTAAAAAAAATTTAAATAAATGCATGTAACAATGCGATCGTCCATAGCTACGGAGGAATAGATCAGACCGTCAAGTTATTATCAACTATAATTATAACACTTGCATAACATACACTATGTCGGTAACAATAATTTTGCTTAGCTGTCCGATTTTCATCAATGTCGCGTAGTTGTCATGGGTATAGGTCTATTGCCTACGCGTGTTCATCGTATAGACTACATGTAGTTATAAAATATCACGAGTTTCATGAGCGCTGAATACAATGTTATAAACACTTTAAATGGACACAAGAAAAGTGTAAAACGTCTAGAAAAGTTAATGTGGATTAATATTTATTCACCATAACCATGATAACCTACCATGCATGTCAGAAACTGACGAATTTGTAATAAACACTCAGGAAATAATTAAAATTTCAAAAATATTTCCATCTGAAAACATTTGCATACCAGACTCTAAAAACTGAAAATCTGCTGTATTTATATCAAATTTCTGAACACAAGTTAAACTTTTAGGATAGCTACCTCTTATTGACAGATTTTTAATCCCACTTACAATTTATTCCAACCATTTAAAGTCGTGTTTCTTCAGGGTAAAATTATCATTTATGCTGTTTCATTCCTAAATATGCATTAAGTTTTACAAAAAGTCCGTTCTAAAAAATCTTTTGCGTAGAAAAGTTTAAAACCACGTGTTTTATTTATTTTCTGATGGGTTTGTCTGAATGTCGTTTTCTGATTGATCAGGATCGAGGATTATCACCTTGTTTATTTTCTTATGGATTCTTTTAATGACGTTTTGAATTTAAAATTTGGTCCAGAAATATTATAAAAATATTGATTTTTGAAAAATTCATAAAAGAAATATATGGAGATAACAAACAGCATTCAGGCTCAAAAGTCCATAAAAAATATAAAATATGAGCAGAGAAAACACAGACTTCCAAAACATCAGAGGTGGGACCAGGTACTATGCAGGAGTGAGCATCACCTGCCGACAAGTCACACCCGCCGCGTGGTAGTTGTCATGATCGGGAAATAACGGAAAAATAGGTATGTAAAATGTAAAACGGAAGGTGTACGAGGGTCATTCAAAAAATACGTAGACAATGCTTCTCATCGTCATATAATTATTACAAGATTATAGATCAACACATTTTCGTAAACATAAACATTTATTTTGTCGAAGTGTGAAGTTTCATTACATTTGATTAAATAGAACTCATGTTAGCCAGAATTTAAACCAGCATGTTTTGTTACCACGGAGCACGGTTAACCAACATTGTAACGTCAAAGACAACGTTGAGAAAGTTTGTCAAAATTATACTAATTTTCTTAATTTCAAACTCGGTTTGTAGCGTATTCTTCATTTAAAAAAACATATCCATAACACTTAACACCTAGTTTGCAAACAATTGTACAAATATAACTTGAATAAGAATGTCATTGTTTCCAAATTCTTTAATTTACCATGTAGCTCTATTAATTCTGCAACAGTGAAGCACACATCACGTTCAATGACGTTCCTAACTATTTCGACAATATTTTTAACTTTAACCTGTTTCTTTGCAGACAATCTATCGTCCGATTCAAACTCGCTACCACTCAAAAATTGTATTTTCCATTTAATACAAATACACAGATTATTTTTCATACAGATCCTGATTTATACGGATTTTTAAAGCTTGCAGAAGAAGTTTCCCGAATGTAAAGTACAATTTTATTGCTACTTGCTGCTCCGTGACGTCCTCCAACGTCATGGTTTTTTGCTTTTTTTAATCAAGTCCATATGTATTTAGAAACTGATATCTTTTAAATGGAGCGACATATTACATAACCTGATTTCATTTTAATTAATACAGCAATACTTTATTTAAACATGTAAATTTTATTTCGTTTCAGCTCCATTTATTAGAGGTATGGCTGTAAATACTATAAAGTGAAAATTAGTAAATTACTCAATTTTGACGGTGCTCCGTGACCCCATTTTTGCTGTTCTAAATCCTTGGTAATTTTAATAAATATGAAGATACATTCCAATTTTTTTACTCAAATTATTTGAATTTGTTGTTAAAATATTTGTACCAAATTTGGATATAATATGACGTTAAATAGAAAAGTTAGGACAAAAGTCTACGAACTTTTTGAATGACCCTCGTATATCCTGCATAAGGGAAGTTGACGTTAAGTATAGAGCTTGCTTGTTATATTTCCATTAACGTTTTTTTTCAAGTAAAATATTCAAATATGAGGCAGATTTGACACTCTTTTATCTTTTATCCCAAGCTCACCAGGGTATATCGTATCAATATAGGAATAGAAATTACCATAGTTTATTGAAAATACTTCGTCGATATATCGACATGCCCAGTTGAAGACCAGAGCAAGTGTTTTCTTCTGTTCACGTGAAAGATTTATAACATATTCTGCTTCATATGAATGTAACGTGTTGAGGGGTCGTACCTGGTTGGTTCCAGGATCTCGGTAAAGATTGATATTTACAATAAATAATTTTCCTCTTTAAAATAATTGGCCTGCAAATATATACAAATATAGCCCTTCCCTTACTTAGGGGAAAATTACACTTGGATGTCGGCCTTATATTTACAAACAGAAATGAGGTTCACAATTGCACCGGACAGACACCAGTAATGCCTAATTCAGGCTCATGGTGTCTGTCATGATGTTAAGTCCTACCCTACTACTAGTGGTCAACCTCTGAAAACAGCGGATACTGAATTGTCCTTATTCAGGACGTACAGTCATCCAATGCTATCAGAGACTTACACTAGAAAGGTTACCAGGCAAACCTTTGAGGGTTGACTTCCCTCTATGTTCCGCTTCTAAATGGTTGGTCACACACCAATACTACTAATTTATTGTGGCAAGCCTTTGCTGATAGGCAATCCACCTAGTATTGTCAAATAATTGTGGTAAGCCTCAATATTAGACCATCCACCCAACTAATCTTATTTCTGGTACGTCTTCTCTCTTCGGCAATTGGACTTCAAAAGAACTCCGTAGCTTAGCTGCGCTTGCTTATATAGTGTTGTTTAAGGTCACATGATCAGCTTCAGCCAATCACAGATCATCAAAGGCCGACTTGCATAATTGGGA
>NW_026929204.1:0-38124 GCF_032062105.1 Saccostrea cuccullata | reverse complement strand
GTTTTTACAATGGGTGGCTCTGTAGCTCTCCAGTCTGTCAAAATATTTTTTTCTGGAGAGTTACAAA
Organism: Saccostrea cuccullata; assembly: GCF_032062105.1. Classification (NCBI taxonomy): domain Eukaryota; kingdom Metazoa; phylum Mollusca; class Bivalvia; order Ostreida; family Ostreidae; genus Saccostrea; species Saccostrea cuccullata. The sequence goes on along the minus strand of NW_026929204.1, from coordinate 38,057 downwards.
TCTGCAGCTAAGTAGTTCTATGAAAAAGGTAAAGATAACAGTGACCAATCTCAAAAAAACCTATAAAAATACACATCAGTGATTACAGAGCACAAAGCATGGACCCCTGGAAATATCGAGATGGGATAAGGTGCCTAGGAGGAGCAATTTAATACAGAAGACTTTATGATTGACTTGATCTTGGAAAAAAAATTTAATATTTCACCAAGATGAACTTCAGCTTACTCAGTATACTGGGTATGAATCAGTGAGCTATGTGTAGCATATAGTTGACATATGATTACTATAAAACTGGCACACATACTGACTTGTAGTGAACAATGGAAAACCAATATGCAAAGATTTTTACGAACAGTGATAATCCCAAAATGCCAAAAGGAAAAGATCTCCAATTTACAACTTTTTTTACGGTCCTGGATGACCAATTGCAAAATAGTTATCAGAGATCTGAAGAGTTTCTTCAAAGCTGAGATAGACCTTATTAAGTGTGATATGACAGACAGGCAGATGTTGGCTGGGGAAAGACAGCTGAAGGAAGACAGACATGAAGAATACTACATGTAGTTTTGTACATAATCAAGATTAGTGTTACAGGTATGCCTCTGATGCTAATAAGATGCAAAAAATATATTTATCCTCTTTATCATGAATTTATTTGCATACATATTTAACAAAAAGACCTGTGCCAGATAATTATTTTAACTTGTGGCAATATTGGAGGGTGGACACTGAATTTGGCCTTGACTGTTTCTACCTTAATTATCTTTTTGTGCTTGTACTGAGAGTTGTAATTTCCATGCTATATATAGATAACTTTCATGCAGAAGAAGTTTTTTAACTGACCTGCACCAATACTGGATCCAATGGATGACAGTTTTAGAATTCTGCTCCAGGTCTCTAATCTCAGAAATGTGTACAGTCCTAGAAGAATTAATGATGCACTTCCTGTCAACATACCCAGAATGGCCATTGCTCGTGCACCACCCATCCAGGCTACAATATAATAAGGTGTATATACAAAAAAGTGAATTCATACAATCATGTATATCATAATCAAGTTTATGCAAATAACATGAAAACAATACAGGACTGGACTGCTCATTTATGTAAAGTTTTTCTACAGTGTTTTTGACATCAACTGGAATCAATTGCTTTTATAAAATCTGTTAGGTGCCATGAGAATCAAATGAAATATGTGTAATAACATGTCAATTCTCTCTCTTTCTCTTTTAAAAACCTGTCTGTAAAAATGCTACATATTCATATTGTATTATGATACAACAGAAAGTGTATAAAATAAAGAATTTGAAAAAACTATATGCAGTGTATCACTCAATTTGTATGAATTCTTAATATTTTTAATTTGAAAAGCAGACGCTAAATAAACTCATCACTATTTGCAATCGTTTCTCTGATTATAATTTCAAACAAAAATCTGTCGATCTTTTCATCAATACTTGAACATGATCAAAGACGATCGATATCTCTTCCTATTTTTCCCTGGGGGTAAAAGACAAGTATCATAAAAAATGAAACAGGTCTTTTTTACGGGTACAATAGCATGAATAGAATTTAAACATTTTGATCATAAATCAAAGGTACACCTCCTTCACATAAACTGAACTGAGATAATCGTATTATTACATTTTCAAGATCAGATATATTCTGCTCATTTTCAATAAGTTTTGGTCTTACCTTCATCGGCTATGCTGGGTGACATACATTTTGTGGCTCCTGTCCAAGATATACATTCTATCCATAAACCGGCATTTCCTATCTGTAACACTTTTCCTGTATATAGTCTAGAAGAGGTCAAGTGCCAGTATGGCGAGGCTATGGCCACAATATGAAGAATTCCGCCTAAAATCAACACTCCAATCGCCGCTAAACCGAAGATAGAAATTTTTCGGTCTATCGCCATTTTTGTTTCTTTTCACTGTGCACAACAAACGACCATGTGTCGACACACCTTTCTGCCCTGAGTCATTGGTTGTAAATTTAGACACCTGACTAAAACATTACTAATGGCGGTAGAAGCTTCTAAATATTGTGAACTGTTGTTTTGGTCAATATTGATCTCATTGTCAATTGATTTTCACCGGACACAGGTAATCTCTTACCTTTTTTGTTCCAGAATTTGAAATGCGTCCTCGAAACCACCGACGCGAGACGAAAATTAAATTCTGAATGGAGATTTTGATACTGAATATCGCTGAACATCTAAGCCCCTAGCTATACGTTGATATCATACAACATAGTTAAATTATGCCCACAAGTTATTGTACTGGATCAAAGATCGGTCAAAAGAGAGAGAGAGAGAGAGAGAGAGAGGAGAGAACACATCTGTGATTTTGAGTTATCTTTCTTTGCATGTTTTCATGCAAAGCCTGTAATTTTTTTACCACAGGCACATGACTACTTATTTCTTTTTTAAAAAAAAAGTAACACCCTACCACATTCACTTGTTTCTGAAATAAATTTTCAACCTATAGTATACAAGTAATAATAACACAAGGTATCTAAGTCCAAATTACACAGAGTACCCCCCGCCTCAGAGGAAATGTATTGGCAATATATTTATTACCATTGTCTTCTACGATCTACACATCCATATGCGGCATGCATGCATGTCTTTGTTTTCGTTTATTTCCGTAAACACTAAACAGCGTCAAAACCCTGCTCGCCGAGTGGAAAAGTCGAACTAAACCATAAAACGGTATGTGCTAATCTCGGGCAAAAACGAAAATGAAAAAATGCGTGGATTAAAAAATTAAATTCGAGATTTTAAATATTGCACTGAATAAATAAAATTTGATTATGTCTCATTTTCCATAAAAACGCTACCACATATTTTCGATGTAATTTTAGACGCATATTTTTAGCCAATCAAAATCTCTGTGCGGGATTAGCACATACCGTTTTATGATATAGTTCAACATTTCCACTTGGCGAGCAGGGATTTGACGCTGTTTTTACGGAGATAAACGAAAACAATGACATGCATGCTATATATGGTTGTATAGATAAATTATCGTAGAAGACAATGGTAACTAGTGCTAATTGTAACGGGAACCGTTACAGATGTTCCCCAAACGCTCCCCAACTCCCTTTTGGTGCCATATTCCCTGTAAGCTTCATTAAATAAGACAAACTCTGTGCATTTTTGACTTTAACAACGTTTTCCCAAAAGATACCAATTATATTCATATTTTAGCATTGCACCCAAGCGCATGTACGTGAATGCATGTGCGTTATGACTATATCATCTTGTCTACACTATCTATATATTTTAATATACTATATATTAAAGCATTCAGTCCAAAAGAAATAAAAATCACTCATTCAAGTGTATTTTTAATTATACTCGTTCTAGATGCACGCACGTGCGTGCACGTGCATGATGACCATACCTTCTTGTAGGAGTCCTTTACATCTATCTCTGTTCTAAATCCCATCCGGTTTGGTTGAAAAACAAGAGAGTTATAGCCATTTCAAGTTTCAGCCAATCAGATTGCAGCACACGTGCATGCGTGTGATTTCATGAATATTTTTCTATACCATATTGTAGGTTATCCTAATGCATGACTATATTTTAAATTTCAAAGAATTTCGTCAAAAAACAAAGGATATATAGCCATTTAAAGTTTCAGCCAATCAGATTACAGCACGCGCACATGCGCATGCTTTCATGAAAATTCTTTTATATCATGCTGTAGATATTCATAATGTTGGACTATGTTCAAAATTTCAAAGGATTATGACAAGAAACAAGAAAGATATTGAGACTTTAGTTTCAGCCAATCAGAGCGAAGCGCACGTGCATGCGCGTGAGATCTTGCTATTTTGACCATGCTATCTTATCTATACTTCTAATGTATCCTTACATTATGAGTTTCAAAAAAATTCATCAAAAAATAGAAAAGTTACTACAATATCCATTATATTGGTCATTTCACGTGTTGCACGTGCACGCTCTTGCAAGCACATGCACGCAAAATGACCTTGATTACGCAAATCTACATAACATGTCTACTGACCCTAAAAAGGTTTTACCTACATCGGACGAACAGTTTACAAGATCATTCCCGGACAAAAAAGTACCCAGGAAGAAGAAGAAGAAAAACTAGATGCGTTCTTGTTGCTAAAGCAACAAGCGGTCTTCCGACCGACTTTTCGTTTGAGATCTATACTGCGGGTTCCCATGAAATAGATTTCAGAATGTATTTTTTTCTTTTACGTTAATTTACAGCAGTCTCTCAGCATATATCATGATTATTACAGAATAAACCTTAAAATATCTTTAAATACAGCTTTTAAAAATTGGCAAAATATTTCATACATGTTATTAAAGTGAGAAAAGTCATTTACAATTGAAAAATGATAGAAACAATGAAAAAATTTGGGAACGCCCACGGCGGGATTCGAACCCCCGACAGTGGGACAAAGTTTGGTTCGGTTATATCTTTTCAATAAATGCACGCATCAAGATACTGAACACATATTTAGAATTCTCATAAAACACACTATAAACCCTGTAAATCCTAGAGAAAAATATTGAAAAACAAAAAAGTTGAAAAATGGGACTTTTTGAATTCACTTCCGTTTGCGACCGGAAGTGCCGACGACCAAAAATAAAGGTCGTATCCCATAATGGAGTTCAATGTTCTATCACCTCAGTGAGTTTCACTTTCATATCTTTAGCCGTTCTCGAGAAAACTGCTGGACAAAATGCCTTTTAAAAATTACAAAAATCCCCCAAAATCGCAAACGAAAGTGAATTTTGAAAAAATGAAAAACACGTCTGGAGATATTCTCATGATGCATCATTCCTGTGAAAATCTTTTAAATCCGTCCACGCACAGCTGAGATATCGCCCTAACTATGAAAAAAAGAAAAATAATAATAATAAAAAACAGACGAATAACAGTAAGGTCTTCCGATGGAAGTCGGAAGACCTTAATAATAATAATAAGAAACAGATTAAAAACAACATGTTCCCCAACTTCGTTTGGGGAACATAATAAACATATTGCCATTGCATTTCCTCTGAAATTTTAAATGAGTGCGTTTCTGAGGAGGGGGGTACTGAGTGTAAATCGGAGTTAGATACCTTGTACTATAGGTTAAAAATTTATTTCCGAAACAAGTGCCCGTGCACCCTACCTGTGGTTATAACCTATACGTAGAACAAATCATTAGTATTCTTTAGTATCATTTATTTCGTACAGTAACAGACGTATTTATTGTAACCCCCATCCCCGAAATAGGATTTTCGAGTTTGGACAAAAGACAGATTTTTTTGCATGTCAAGTTTTTTTTGCTTTGAATTTTTTCTTTCAATTAGCCCCCCTCCCCCACTTTGAAGTTGCTTCCGTCGCCAATGTGTAATAAGCCTAATAAATCAAAAACCCAAAAGAATAATTCCTTAATATTTTCCAACAATATATTTACTTTTTATTACTTTTTCGATGGAGCTAGAGATGTTTAACACTACCTACTACGTCTATAGTGCACTAAAAAAACCTTTTGTTACAAGTATAACTTTGCCCTGAACACAAGTAACAGCTTTTTAAAAAGCTTGCCTGACTAAATCAATCAAGTATCTGCATGATGAGTGATAAACCTTTTGAGCAATACTTTTGTGGGTTTAAAATATTATGTTCTTACTTTATATTTTGAAAACCTTGTGTAAATGAAATCCTTGATTTTATTTAACTTACAGAAGAATCATCTTTACACTGCATACTAAAGAATTGTTATTCTGTTTTTTGGGGGGGGGGGGGGGGGGGGGTCTGCAAGTGGAGTGATCTGCCCTTGGATCTAAATTGAAAGCTACATTGCACCTGTTATACGATATCTATATCTGTTATGAAATCATGCATTGTAAACATTTTAAATTAAAAGGCATTAAAAATACACAGTCATATTGTTGGAATGTAATAATAGTTCCATGCAAAAAGGTTAAAGTAAGTAAACACTAAAGTATTTACTCCAGTAATATCATTCTTTTTTCTTAAAACTGTTTCTTTTAAAATGCAGGTAAAGAATTCCAATGTAAATCAGCTTGCACCAAATCTAGCTCTCTAGGTATGATCTATTAGTTTCGGATCTTGCAAATATCAATCCTTATACAGCCTGACGCCGTGACGTCAGGCAATGACTGTCCCAAGGTAACATACAAAGTAAATGTGCATAAAAGTAGTACTTCTTGAATTCTTGCGCATTACAGACCATCTGATTTTAATCAGATTGATCCAAGGGGCATATTTGCATTCTTCTTAGAGTTTATTAACAAATGATAGATCTCCTCAATTTCTAAAATCTTTGTCAAAATGAAAGTGCCAAAATAACAATTTCAAGAGTACCACACCAGGCCCGTAGGAAGCAATATCGGCTTGAGGGGAGGGGGCAGCCATATATATTTTCAGTTGGGAGCACTCAACTACTACTAAAAATTCTTTGACAAGCAAAAAAAAAAAAAGAAAGAAAAAGAAAAGAAAAAAAGGTCATCAGGCGTTTTCATTGAGGGGGCACGAGTATACAGTAGTCATGTTTTCTATATCTGTTACTCATAGGTGCTTGAGTCAAGGTTCGGATACTGTATATTCTCTATATAATGTATTGTCGAGGAAATTCGAACTATACTCGTAACAATTTTTTTCAGAGTGCAGTGTTGATTTTTATTTTTTTGTAAACCTTTCTGCTTCATATATATACTAGAATCTGAATGTCACGGAAAATCGATTTTATATGCACGCTTTAAAAATGACATATCCTACTGTATACTAAAAAGAAACAAGGCTTGCAACGTTAGGCCTACTCCATGTTTTCTATAGTATACATAGTTAATTATAATTATATAAAAGTATACTTGATGTTTTCTATAGAATACTCTGTATACAGGCAAAATAAATTAAAGGGGGGGGGGGTCCTTCGGCCATGCCAAACATTTTGGTGATGGCAACCAGTCTGTCTGTATGCGATCGTACAAACAACATAATATGATAACCACGCAATCATGATTTGAACATATTTTATTGTTTAATATTTATGAGGGTCAGAGGTCATAGCGCGACCGAATCACACGGCGATGTGATATTTGCCTACATATTTCTATAACGGTGCAACTGGTTTTGGAATATTTCTAAGTTAATAGCGATGACAAAGATAAATGTTTAAAAGATAAGGATATTAATTTTTCAATCAACAGATGTACAATAGATCTTCTTTCGATGTGAAGAATGTATTAAATACTAGGCCTATAATTAGCCTAAAACCTCACTTACCTTTTTTTAATCCGAAATTCCTAATTGGAGTTACATGCATGTAAACTAAAACACACGATTCCACCGCTTTTGACTTCAAATATATCAAGAATATTAAGAATTCATGAAATAGTAAGATTATTCTCAGCAGTGATCATTATTCTTTCATTACGCACAGAGAATTCCTGAACTTGACTGCTGAACATCAATGTAAACATTTAAATTTTGGAGCGAGGCGAACTACTTTTAAGCCTAGGTCATTGCGCGTCACAACTTAGCAATACGGCGGCCCGTTCGTGTAATATTTGAGTTGAACTCGAAATATTTCGTTATAAAATATAAGAATAAACAACATGTTTAAAAGTTCACAAGGAATGAACTTACTAGTTGATCACGTGATCAAATCCTGTGAAGCCCGAAGAACTTTTTAACGTTGTCTATTTCAAACATTTTAAAAATTACAAAGGGAGTTGGCACAACTTCTGAAACTTATTACTCCCTCTCCAAAAATTACATATTTAAGCTGTCAAAGTTAAACTTGAATTTTTTAAAGTATACAACTTTGCAAAAAGTTAATCAATCGATGTGAAGCGAGTCTATGCGAGTGGATCTAACATATCTGATTTAAGTTCTAACAGAGTGGATCTAACATCTGATTTTAATTAGATTGGCATGGACCAAGATACTTTCAGAACTGAAAAAGAACCGGACATTTGATTTTTTGCCAGGGGTGGGGAGATGAACTAAACTGATTTTGTGAATTCTGTCTTCTGCTACTTTTCATCACTTTTATCAATTGAAAATAGTTATATGGGTTTTAAATGTCTACAAATGGCTATATTCCCTTTAAAGTCAAATGGCCTATGCCTTCACAAAACATGACCATATGGGGGCAACAAACTAAATTCTTCTGGCAAGATAAAAAAATCAATTTTTTAAGCGTTAGTGTTGAGTGGAAGCACAAGAAATACAACTGTAATATATAGGGTTATTGAACTTATATTGGTGAATAATCGCACAAGTTGGCTGTACAAATGCCCGAGCTTGTGAGTGCATTTGTACAGCCAACGAGTGCCAATATTCACCAAGATAAGCTCAATAACTCCTTTATTATATAGCTAAAACATTTCCTCATAATTTATAATAATTATTCAAAAAAAAAAAAAAAAAAAAAAGAAAAAAAGAAAGAAAAAGAAAAAAAACCCTCAAATTAATGATTTTTTTAGTATCGGTATTCAACGCCTGTCCAAAAAGTATTCAATATCGCATCATTCCGATGATGACTCTACCGAGCGACTCAGCGTTATGATTTACTAATAGATTTTAATGGGTCTAATACATACTAAATTTTTAATAAATACTTTCATTTTCATTTTTTGTGTAAAAATTAAACACATCTTACCTAGATGCCACTTCCTTTCTTTAAGGATGTATTCACTTTAACAAAAGAATTGACCTATAGGAGAGAACAATTTCCCGGAAGAAGCGACATTTAAAAATCCATCTTTATTTGTTGTTTTCTTCCGTATATATGTCTAACAAATTTGTATTTTATACTTAAAATTTATTATTACAACTATACAACAAACCTCCAAAGTTGACCGAAACACCATTTCGTCCGTTAAAACGTTGATTTTTGTATGAATTTTGGCCTTGAAGTCATTATTATACATTTGGAGATAACAAACTCAGAAAATCAATGAAAGGGTTCTTCCTACCTCTACTCACTGAAATACAGTTTTAGGGAAAACAAATTGTTATATGTTTTCAACCTAATATGTCATTAATCAGAACGGTAATCGACAAGCTTTTTGTAGAGAGGAAAACCAAGCCCGGTCCTATAGGTCAGATCCCTATTTATGATGAAGTGATCCTTTAGCTCTGAGAATTTGACCAGACGACTTTTTTTGTTTACAACGGGGCGTTCGATATTGATCGCTTGTATTCGGAATGTTTCGGGCAATGTGTATATATGTACAAACTCAGCGTTCAATAAAACGTCAAAATATTGAACAATAAAATTCTCTAGATTTTTTGCAGTATTTTATTAGAGACTATTTATTAGCTATATAATAAGTCTTTTTATTGGTCTAACTACATGCATTATGATATACCGAAGGAATGAGTAAATTTTGAACTCCCCCCCCCCTCCATGATACTTTCATCCTCCATGTCATGTTGTAAAATTAAATTAAGGCGGGTGGCAAGAGATACAAAATTGTATATTTTGTATTTACTGCCACTCAGTTAATTTTAAAATTTACAACAGGACATGCTTTAATCAGAAGTTGCTGATCGCGCGTCTACTATTTCCAATCTTCATTTTATTTATTGATTCCCTGTGTTTTGATTGGACGAGAACACGTTTAAGAAAAAATTCACACATCAATAAATTTTTAAATCAGAACTACTTTCTTGACCAAGCTTCTAGACTATCGTATAAACAATGAAAGCAGTTGTTTCTGGTATGTTTTAGCTAAATTATGAATACAAGAAAATTCAAATTTAATTGAATAAAACAAAACTGGCGACAAACAGGACTGACCAGCTGACGGACGCCATGAAAATGTTTATGCCGGTGTGAATTTTAAAAATCGCTGATGTCATATTCTCGACATTCATAATACGAAGCAAATCAGCTCAGTTTGTATCATTGTGACAGGGAAAAGAAACGTACCTCAAACGCTAGCATCAAATTCATATTAGTACTTTTTATATTCTTCCCCAATCTTTGAACAAACCAGTGCAAATCGAAGGCGTCGTCGCCAGACGTCGGTCTGCAACTTTCGCTCTGAGCGTTGTCGTTATCACATGGCCATGGTCAAGGACGAACTATTCTAAAGTAAACTCGTTATAATTACGATATTTGTTGACTTAAACAACATTCGATAAGTTTTTATAAGTTTATTTATTGATTGTTTTGACACTTTAAGTTGATCTCTATCGAAATTCATCTCGATTACGTTTCTTTGCGGTATAAAGTATTCCTACGCCGTACAGAAATAACGGATTGTATGGAGGCCTCAAAGAGAAATAATCTAAATAATTTTAAAAATTCGTCATTGGAATTATGAAAAAATTATCGATGTGTAAACTCTTGACATTTTACTCACAAACTTAACATAAAAGTGCTTCGCACTTTTATTTAGTTTGTGAGTAAAATGTCAAGAATTTACACTTCGATAAATTTTTCAAAAAAAAAAAACGTTTAATCCTATAATAATAGGGTCGTGAACAAGTGTTACATGTAAAGTTTAAATCTAAAGTTTTAACTTATCTATAACTATATGTTTAAACTTTAGATTTAAACTTTTAATGCAACACAAGCATTGAAAAAGATAACTGAAGGGAAATGCACAAGCGTCTATAAATAAAAATTGATTGAAAGTTGATATGGCAAAACTGCCAACCAAGAAGGTTTTAAAACAGCAAACTAAGGTTTCAGAATTGCGAATAAAAAAATTTAAGGTTCAAAATGTAAATATTAAAAATGCAGACATGAAGGAAGATATTTGATGAGAGAGTATTAAAGAAATGGAAAAAATGTAAATTTCGGCATAAAATTTAGCTATGTTTTTAGAAATTTGCGAAAAGGGGTAATCGATGAAATGAGATTTCCTTTTTTTTTAATTCTTATAGACAGTTAAAACAGAGATCCAATTAAATTGTTCTTTTTCTTGATCGTGAGTTTCTATGTTTCAGGGTGTAATAGAAATGATAAACGTTGCTTTCTTTCATCATGTCAGAGTATTCAATACATCTTTTACAATAACAGTGAAAAAAAAATTGGATTTGAAGTTTTCCCATTTTAAGAACAGAGGCGTCAGCATTCATAACACACTGTATATGTACATACTGATGCCTTTTTTCAAAATATGCAATTGGAGTGCTGGAGTTCTTTTGAACCAAAAATACAATATTTTACAATAGACTCTATCCAATATATTTTATAAAATACCAAGTTCCCATGCATGTGAAAATCAAAGATTTACACATAACGTCCTATACTGCTGGGTTCTTATTGATTGATTTTTTAATGTTCTGTTTACTTTGTTTTTTTTCACTTAGCTGTACTTTTATTAGATCTTTATATCTGTAGACATTGTTATGAAATAAAAATGCCACTTATAGATTTACCAACGAGTGATAAATCATTTAAAGGTAGCAATTGCGCGGGAAATAATTTGCGGTTCCGAACATCAAGATCATACAACCTTGAAAGCACACAAGCTCAAAAGAAATTCATAAAATGATTGATAATTATTCCACCGAATTATTTTAAAAAATCCTTGATTCAATAGTAATTTTTCTTATCTCTGTAGAAAGTTTTAAATTTCATACATTTATATACTTATTACGATTTCATCTACAAATACAGCTTTCTAATAGCCTACTGTATAGGAGATTAATTTCACGGGTTGTAATTTTCACGTTTTTCTCTTCTCTGACACGGTCGCGGTTTCTTGATTTCGCGGAATTGGTATATAAAAAAGGTTCCTCCCTTATCTTTACCTATTAAAAGCTTATTCACTGTTTCTTGAATTCACGGATTTATTAACACCGTGAATATAGCGAATATTAGCACCGCGAGTTATTTTCCCCCTATACAGTATTTTCTACATGTACATATATACGATCCGACCCTTTGTACAAACGGACGAACGACTAAGATTAATTAAACTTAAGTTCATTGTAAAATCTTACAAAAACTATGTTTCTGTTAAAAACTGTTTGCAAAAAATATCTTTTAAAAGACTTTTCATACAGATCAATACCATTTTCAATGCAATGTAAAATGGAAATTTTTTTTTTGCATAATAACATTCTGATCTTAGTCATAAGTTCTTTTGTAAAACGGGGCCGAGGTCTGGCAGTCTCAAACTATTTCCCATATGCCACTGACTTAAAATTTTCCGAGACTATTAAGGTACCAACAGTACAGTGTAGTATAAATGTCAACTTGTAAATTTATTCAGCCTTATTCTCCCATATTTACATTGTATGCGACAGCAAGGTCTATCACCTGCCACGGGAATATCTTTTTTTAATATTAAAAATGAAATATTATAGTTCCACGACAATTGAGATAGAAAATAAACCGTAAAAGTATCACTTGGAAATATAAACAAAAAGGACCGCATTTGACCTGGATTTAGAGATAAACTACGGCGTTTATTTATGGTTGTAGGTAAGTGGAATGTCAATATTGGCCTGTCCCCCCAGGCTCGATCACCCCAATTTCGTGGATTTCACACATAATGAACTTTTGACTGGAACAAAATGGTGTATTGGACATGTGGAGGTACGTTTTAAATTGAAAATTGTGAGTTTATATAGCAAGTATATACTGTTTGTATTATCAGCGAATGAAAAAATATCTTCTTTATAGAAATGTTTGCAAATTATTCATTTCATGCGAGAAAAAAAAAATAATGAACCGTCATTTTAATCAAACTTTGTTCTATAAAAGTCAAAAAGAAGTAAAAAATTAATTGAAACGGATGCATGTGTAGATCCCTAGGAAACAGGTAAAACGCGCGGTAATTATTTTAATTAGAATACGGACAAGAGAGATCTACATAAATGTAGGTCAAATTTGTAGCCGCAGTTCTCAATGCTTTAGGGTAATCCTTCGTATGTATGTGTTGTTCTCCTTATCACCAAAATACATTTAGATCGCCCTATGTCAAGAAAGAAACGGTGGTAAATCAAGATAACCCTTTTTAAATTTATTGATTTTTTTATTGCAAATTATCAACTAGTTATGATTCATTTACCTTTTTGTCAAATCTAATTTCCCCTCTCATTAAGAAGCACCCATCAAATTCATATGGAACGTATTTAATGTGCATTCGTTTTGTTAATGTTAAAATCTTTTGTGTTCTTTAGGAAAATCTTGGAAATGATTCTAATTAATGAAATTTAACATTTTCAGACATGCACTGTTACTAATTTCCACTAGCCACAGATCTTTTTAATTAATATTACTATTCACAAAACGTGCATTTATCAAATTATATAACTTGTGATATAGGTGCATCTCATGTAGATCTATAGCTCAAAAATAGCGCAATATAAAACGAAAAGTCACAGCAATTCCTGACAGCCACATCATTCACACTATGTGCTCCTGTTAAATACCTGTCATTTTCTTTTCCTGATTACAGTAAAAAATAGAAATGAAGCTCTGGACGTATCTTGGAGCACGAAGAACGCTATAAAGTGAATTTGAAGATGGCAGACAAAAGCCGATACAAAGTAGTTGCGTGCGCATTTTGGATAATTGCTGCTGCAGCCATAGTATGCACGGCTTTATTTACATCGATGTGTCTGATTGGAATGTAAGTAAATGTTTTTCTCATAAAAAAAGCTTTGCCCATTTTCACATATCATTGTGAAGTAAGCAGCCTGCTTCAAGAAAATCTTTCACATATCTCTGTTGGAGTAAATATTAAATAAATTGAGTTAAAAAAAACTTCAATCATACGAGTAATTATTACATTAGAAACAAGATAACCTTCTTTTTACAATTCTATTTAAATGTTTTAAGCAAACTATTTAATATATACTTGTAGATAACTATTTAAAAAATAAATAAATAAATAAATAAATAAATGTGTGTATTGACCATTTGGTTCTCCAACAATATTTTATTATATAATTACATGAATAATAATTTTAATTCTTTAAGATCAAACTATGGTATGGTGAAACTTAAATTTTCTTGATTTACTTTAGTATTAAGGGTTTTTATTGAAATGACTTCCTCGTTTTTTTTATGCATAAGATAACAAAATATAATGTACATTACACTGTATGTTATCCTGTGAATTAAAGGGATATGGACACAGTTTCAGCAGGATTAAAAAAAAAAGCAATGTTAATGTTTACCATTCCTAACTAAGACTGTTCTAATGATCAGGGAAATTTTCAACACCATTTGCTGATTTACAAAGAAGATTACAACTAAAAAGGCTCGTGCCTTGTTTTTGTTTACATATAGAACATATTTATTTATAAGAAAACAAGATTCAACAAATCGCTAGAAACTGTCTAATTGTACATAAAATTAATTTCTCTATTGAAAAAAAAATCTGCTTTGATCGAACATTTATAAGTATAATTTAACCTATGTAAACAAAAATATGGCATGGGCCCTGATTACATAACAAGCGTTTGGAGCTCTGAATCTGTCTTGTACCTCGACAACTGAAATTCATATTTTTGATTATAAGAAATACCTTAAGAGGTTAAATATTTGAAAACATAAAAATAAAATGGAAAAATAAATTATATATTTTTAGCTGAAACTATGTCCATGTTCCTATAAATGTTTGAAACCCTTTTCCTTGCAAAAAAAAAAATGTCCCAGAAACAAAGGCATTTTGCACATTCTCAGCCAATTTTTTACCCTCAACCCCTCTTGTAAACAAAAGAATTGACCAACTAATTATTGGTTCAAAATAAAGAAGTTACCTGGTACAGACAAATAAAGTTTTCAACTCCTTTATCTATGTCAATTCCATAACATGTGTAATTTATTGAAACTTTTATCCAAGTCAAATTGTGTCATTTGCTGTTCATTTTTGCTATCATATATATCAAAGGGCAGATCATTCAAACTTCCATAAGGTTTCTTGGATTTAGTTGATTCTTTAGTGAGCAGTGTTAAGAGCCATCTTGAGCTATTTAAAGGGACATGGACACAGTTTCAACTGAACTTTTAAAACCAATTTTAATGCTTACAAAACCTAACTAAGGCATCATCTAACGATCAGCAAAAATTTGAACATCATTTATTGATTAACAAACGAGATACAGAACTTAAAGTTTTTCAAAATGTAAACAAGGCTCGTGTCTTGTTTTTGTTTACATATAGAAAATATCATATTTACAACAAAATGAAATTCAGCAATTCACTAGAAACTGTCTAACTGTATTTAGAATTAACTTCTGTATTGAAATCATTTGCTTTGAACGAACGTATATTAGTATATTAATCTACATGTATGTAAACAAAACATGACACGGGCCCTGTTTACATAACAAAGGTAACGAGCTCTAAATCTCTCTTGTATCTCAACAACTGAAGTTCAAAATTTTGATGATCATTAGAAAGACCTTAGTTAAATATTCATAAAAATGGAAAAATAAATTTAAAATATTTTAGCTGAAACTGTGTCTATACCTCTTTAAGACAACAAACTCTTGGTATAGTCATTGTCATTTGTGTAAACATTGACATGCATTTGCCTAGTGTAACAAAGAGTCCATCGAGGTATAAAGGTCAAAGATGGGTGATTGACTGCAAGGTCAAAATACTGTCGAGCTAAAAATAAACCCGATAAAACACGAAATAGGTGACCTCATTAATCCTTTGTATGCAGTTCTTAAATGTATTTTACGCGAGTATTTAAAATCGCGAAATGAATGGAAACGACAATACTAAATAATACAAAATAAAAACGAAGTAATGTATTTCACGCTTGATGCTTAAAAATGTTTGCTGAGTTAAGCAATAGTTAAGCCATTGCTTAAAAAATAGTGTCTGAAATTCAGATGAGTTAGTTTACATATCCAATTGTTTTTGGAAACTTTTATTATAAACATGTGATAAATATCAGTAGTTTAGAATGATATGAAGATAACGAACAGTAATATAATGCTCGAAAACATTACAAAGGAGTAAAACTAACATGTGCACGGATCACTAAAACATCATAATTGGAATCAGGTGCCATAAGGGAGAGAGCATTCCCGTCTACTGATCGCTCTTATCATTAACTCCTTGTCATGTTCTTGGGAATATCAAATGCAGTATAATATCATGGCTAGAGAAGAAGTATGGAATAAAGTACTTAGTAAATTATGCAACTGAATTTGCGAAATGTGAACTGATATCCGTTATCATGAACTTGATTGTTAGCAGTCGAAGTCTATTTGGACATTTTGATACAATAAACATGATCTTGCTATTCGAATCAGTAAATACATATAGACACCATAAGTGGCAAAGGTGCATTGTTTTACAAAGCAGCAATGTTGAAAATAAAAAAGTTGAAGCCAGCACATTCATCATATAAAGTTTTTAAAGTTTTGTTGCAAGTTTTTCATCATCAATTTTTGGTTCTTGAAAACATCCAATTATCAAAAAGGAGGCTGAATTTTAACTAATTTATTTAAATTTGCTGCATTCCTTCAAATTTATCCAAATGAATTATATACTAGTATACTTGTATGTAAAAGAAACTGCAAGCCCTTTTTAATTACAGAAGCGGATGTTGTTCGAGCGATGCCTGTGGGATGCTGGAGACCATCACTATAAGTCTGGTCATTGTCACTCTTATGATGACATTCTTCCATTGCTACAGACAAAAGGTTGAAAAAATAATGAAATTTCAATATACACTAGTATCAGTCTTTCTTAGTACTACATACTAGTTTTAATAAAATATACCTTTAAAATCTGTTCCTATAAAATCTGTACGAAAAACGTCTAACATTTCTAGTGTTTACTGAACCAGCGGTCATAAAAAAATTAATGTTTGACCGCTGAGTGAGATATTGGACCTGTTGATGAAATGTTGGACCGCTAACTTCACCCAATGGGTTGGATCGGTTAAATCTCTTTTGCATTCGTTGGTATTCAACAGTGACGCAATTGATCGACTTTAAACTTAGTTTACATCTCGAAAGACAGAACAAGTTACATGCTTGTTAAAAATAATTAATTTAAATAAAGGTATAAAAATCATGTATTGACTGTGTTCTTAGCAAAATGCGTTTATCCGACCCTCGAACCAAGCTGTTTGCCTGAGGCCGATTGATTCTTGGGTTCGAAAAATCGCATATTGCCATCGAACGCTGTCAAAATATTTATAATAATATTGTTTGAATTATATTTTGTTGTAATTGTTGTAGATTAAGCATGCAGACTCTCCCAGTTTTTATGTAGAAACAATGAATCTTTCGTCTGACACGAACATCAATACACGATACACACCACTTCCGGTCAACATTTTTACTCAGGTAGAGGAGTATAGAGAAGACTTACTCAAAGCTGTACCGGAAACGGAAATACCAGAAGGTGAACATTCATCCTGAAAAAAATATTTTATAAAACGCTTACCTCTTAGACTCTTTATTAACTTTATGGAACTAAATATTTAATGCACCCAACCTGAAAAGATTCTTCAGTAATGGTATCTGGGTTTCGTTTATTCGGGTTTGTACTTGCTATAAATTATACACAATATTCTCAAAGGATTAATTTGCAAAGTATAGCCAAAGTAACTGTGTCTTTATGGTGTGACTGACCACCAAATTCTTAAATGCTAACGCCATTCATGGGTTACTACAATTTTGAGAAAAAGTCTTTTCACCTCATTTCTATTGTTTAGGCAATGAAAATTTTCCATGATTCTTGGACATTTCTTTAAGTTCAAGTCATAAAACCTTTCTGGACAACCTCTATCAGTTTAAGTAGGAAATGAAGAGATTGGATATTTATTAGTTCATGTTACATGTATATGGATGGTATACCATTTGTTTTAATTTGTAAGTGTCTATGTAAAGTCACATGTGTGTACACATGTAGTTTCCACATCATCCTTCAAATCTAATTGGTTTAATGCGTGTAGGTACCATGGTAAGTTTTTGAGTGCTCATTAAAGTTTCTTTCAATAAACGACAATAAGGTTCTTCTATTTTGTTTAATTTGCTTCCTATTATCCTTTACTATTATATTTAGCAAAATACATATAATAAGTAATATTTTTAATAAGAAGATCAATCAATCACCAGAAATTAACTGAATTACAGTTTTTAAAAAGTTCAAATTACTTAATAGCATAACATTTATATTTGATGCATTGACCATGAGATAAATATGACTTTCTCATTTATATTCAGAGTTTGAGTGTGCAATATGCAATGACAGTAGTACTAGCAACGTCTCAAGACTTTCTTGTGATCACTGTAAGTATATTTCAATCTGAAAATACGCTGTAAACACATTAAAGAAGTTAAGGCTCATTAATAAAAAAAGTAATTATAGACTGATTTGGCACCAAATATGAATAAACTGTTTGCACATGAGAGTTCCAACTGAGGTAATAATATCCCGAGGAAGCATGATACTCAGTGACCAATAAAGTTTATGATCCCCTTTTTCTGTATTTACCTGTTTCATATTTGGATATTTTACTTGAAAAAGATGTTAATGGTAATCTATCAATCAAGCTCTATGATAAATGTGAGGATTTTAACTTACCTTCATCACTTACACACGGGGTTTATATCTCTCAGTTGATACGCAAGAGCATGCTCTACGTATGATCCATTTCTTAAACGAGGCAAATTATTGACAACCAAGTTGATGAAACAAGAAAATCAGCAGTCTCATTTAAAGTCATCAATTTGAAAATTCTGTGGTCGATGCAGTGACCTTGTCAGCAAATACAATTTATCATTGAGTAAAATGCTGACTGACAAATTTCATTAGACCATTATTTACACTCCGAATTTACGACGGATGTTTTTATTATTTTCCAACCATGACAAGAAGCACATGGGGGTCGGCAGGGGATGCTCACTCCTCCATTGCACCTGATCTCACCTCTGATGTTTTGGAAGTCCGTGTGTGCTCTACTCCTATTTTGTAAATTGTATATTTGCACTTTGAGCTTACGTACTTTTTGTTATCTCCATATACTTCATTTGTACCTGTGAAATGTACGCTTACTGATTCTAGAAGTTGCATATTTATTTAGATCATAAACGTAGCAAAAAATTAAAACTGCAAATTATTTCACTACGCAGAACTTATGTTAGATATTATGAAAATATGCAAAATAGTTAAAATGAAATCCGATCTTAAGTTTATTGAAAATTTGTATTTTTTTAATCAGTGTTTGACACATTTATAAATGTATGTTATAATTTTAACGTGCATCGTTGTTTCGAGAAATACTGAGTACTAATACCTGTTGTTTACACCTTTTACTAGTTTTCCACAAGGCCTGTGTACTACAGTGGTTTATATCGAACTCCCAGCACACCTGTCCGATCTGTCGGAGTTCACAGATCCCCTCCAATCACCTGTTGATAATAACCGTCCTACCTAGTCTGAGTTCTCGACCAGCAAGAACTTCACAGGTAAGTATTTCTGAAATTACAAATGCTTCTGGTTTTTTTTGACGATTTGTTTTCGTTATATTTCATTTGAGAAGTCATAGTCATAAATAAATTAATCATGTCATACCAAATTCATGTCTTTCTTGTAGTTATAAAGTTCCCTGGAGATGAGGAAAATGGTTTACATCTTTAAAACAAAGAAAGTGTTTTTTTGTGAATCGTGAGCAGACTGCTTATGCTGAACCAGGAGACAGCAAAACTAAAACAGGAAGTGCTCATGTCTTCTTACATATAACTACACTTACACTTCCCAATGGAGCTGAAAGCCATCTAAAGCTAAACTTAAAAAGTGGCGAACAATCTTAAAAAGTGGCGTACAATTAGATAGTTACACAGAAATGTGTCATTTCTTGGCCCACATCTATATTTTAGTGATAAAGCACTTATTCTGTAAAGAGTTTAAGTGAACAATATAGAAAGTGTACACATAGTAAAGTTGTTAAACATCCGTAACTGAAAAGTATTTAAAAAACACATTAGTCGGCGTTCAAAATACAGTATTCAGAGTTGCTGGTACCGAAGTATTTCGAGTTTAATTTGGTATTGACATCCTTTTCTATGAGACAGCATAGTTTGATCGTGCTATGTACATAACTAACTTAATTAATTATGAGGAAATTATACATTTGTAATCAACTTATAGTTAAATGAATTTTACATCAGCTTTTAATATGGTTTGCTTGAAAAGTAAATGTCCTAAAAATACATGCATGTATGATAACAACGAAATAATTGCTGATTGTAATTCTTAATTAAATTATGACGAGGAGAAACATGATCTTTAGCTTTCTTATTATTCTTTTCTTTCTAGGTATATAAAAAGACTATTCACAGTTCAGAAAAGGTATAAATGCATTACTTTTTTAAAATTTCTTTTTAAAATCTTGCAAGTTCTGTATCGAAATGTGGAGTGATGTTTTCATTTCATCGATATTGGTGAGAATTAGAGGCATTGTGTTAAAGATAAATTGTGAGTTCGACTGTTAATCCGGTTCGCAATTATCGAAAATCAACTCCGATGAAGAAAACAATCTCATTATCTTCTGAAAATTATTAAAAGATTTTCCAGAAATTCATTGTTATTTTTACTTCCAATTTTACCTTGTATATACAGAAATTCTAAACAAATTAATAGTCATTAAAATAAGGTCTGAATTGTATGGTAATTTTGCTGAAAAGGTCTTAGTATCGACCAAAATCTAGCAAAATAATGACTTCAGACGAAACTACTGTTGACTTCCGTGTTCCATCAACTTTTATGTCTATAGCATGCCTCGTTTTATAATTTGTTCACATATCGAATCAACTGAAAGACATAAACCCCATATGTAGGTGATAATTGAATAAATGAAATTTTAATCCATAATTAATAGTAGTTATAGTTTTTAATACTTTGATACGAATGCATTTGAGGATATCTATTTTTTTTATTCATCAATATTCCATTCAGATCTTTTCACGTATGTTTAATATACAACCTTATTTACCTGTTCCAATTTTTAAATTGAATTTAATGAACGTATAAAGTTAAAATTGGATAGTTTGTCTATTTTTCGAAGCCAAAGAACAGAATATTTTTAGTATTATAGAGGGTCTTGTCTATGTTAAAAGAAAGTCATCAGATTATTGTTTAATTCGATGAAATATGCAGTTTACAGACAAAAGTCACAAAACAGTGTTCAAACTTAAAAGCTCATCCAAAAAATACAATGCCGCATACAAAATGCAATTATTTTTATATAAAGTTTTAATGTGAACATTATATCATATGTCTATCAAAAGTAATTACTAATGGTACATAAGTTGGAAAGTTGGGTCAAACGCGAAAATTAAGGGAAAGACTGACAAATCATAGTATGCTCAGGAATTTCTTGTCACAGGTAATACTTATGTCAAATATGAAAGTTCTATCTCTTCTCAATCAAAAGTAGGTACGGTCAAATATCAAGGTCAAGGTCACAGGATAAAAAAAATCATAGTAAATTTAGAAAGGTCTTACTGCAGGTAGTATTCATGAATTGTATCAAAGCCCTATCTTTTCACTTTCAAAAGTTATGACCAGTTTTAAGGTACAAAGACGCAGATTTTCTCAAATTTTCTTTATATCGCGACTTTTGCAACTACATGTATAGCATTTCGCAGGAAAATATATTAAAATATTATTTCATCTAAAAGTTATTGAAACTTTGCACTTTCACAAATTTTAATTTTATTCATAATACTTACAATGTAGGAAAAGTGGCAATCTTGTGTATTAATTAGAGAAAATTCAGAGTAGAAATGTTCGAAAAGCAAAACTTACACACAGTATATTGTCAGTCCGTGCAGTTGTGGTGAGCAGACTTTATTAATTGAACGCTCCAGGTGAACCGTAAACATCAACAATAATAGAGCTCGTGCCCTGTTTACAAAAACTGTGTACGTTTTACGGGTGTGATCAATTTGCTAAACTTTGTACACAACACGGAATGACGATACTTGTGAAATGGGTTGACTTTCTAACATTTCTACTCTGAATAGAATTATTTTTGCTGGATTAAAGTTTTAATATTTTTCATTAATACACAACAAGATTGCCACTTTTCCCAAGTATTAAGAATGAAAGTAAAATTTCTGAGAGTGCAAGGATGTGTCAATCAAACCCATCCAAAAATTTAAAGTTTCAATAACTTTAAGATGAAATAAAATTTTTAATATATTTTTGTGTGAAATGCTTTTAAGATATATAAGTCGTGATCTTATACAGAAAATATTAACAGTTACTTCAAATCTGTGTCCATGCACCTTTAACAGAGTTCGTGCACTGTTTACAAAAACTGTGAACGTTTTACGGGTGTGTTCAATTAAGGAAGCTCTAAACACTAACAGAAACTGGGTTTTTTTGAACTCAGGGAAAAATATATCATAAAAAGATATGCATATTGAGACTTTTTCATTTATTTAGAACATAGCCCACATGTATTTGTGCAGGAAAAATGTTCAAAGACAATGGATCATTTGTGAGCAGAGATCACTGTTGTTTACTTACATTGGGAAAATTAATGAAAATAATTAATCAATTTTTTTTACTCTTGGTCTTATATAAAGCTAAATATATCTCAATCTATTACAAGTTATGAAATTAACGGTAAATAACATTTTTTTTAAATCTTACATCTAAGGGCAGATCACTCTAACTGCAAAACTCTACCCAATAAATAAAGCTCTTAATTTTAAGTGTGCAATGTTTAGAGCGTTCTTAACTTGCTTAAGTCTATTCACAACACTAAGCGCGGATTGCCGATACTTATGAAGGGATTTGCTTTTGAACACTCCTACTCTGAATATAATTATTTTTCTAGATTAAAGTTTTTATATTCTTAATTAATACACGACAACATTACCATTTTCCCTAAATAAAATTTGTGAAAGTGCAAGGATGTGTCAATCAAACCCATCCAAAATCCAAAGATTATTAATATATTTTCATGTGAAATGCTATTACAATATATAAGTCTTAATTAATATTATGCAGAGAATGTTAACTTCAAATTTGTGTCTATGCACCTTTAATGTCATGTTCAAAAGTTTTAAAAAGTATGTGAAACTTGAAGACCAGAAATCCTGGTGATTGAGTTAAGTATTGTTGATGCCTCTCTCTTAGAACAAAAGCATTGGGCATGCATTTATGTAGAATCACTTGGACGTTTTGAAGTCGATAGGAAATAGGTCGCAACTGTTTTTTTTTTACCAAGCGTTCAACTCTTTGAGGTAAAATTTGCGAGTCCTTGGGATTAGCAGTTGAAAAGTGAGGCCCCTTGTCACTGCAGGCGTAAGGGACTCTCACTGCTCGATGACTCTGAAAGCCAGTAAGTATCTACATTTGAAGCAAATCACATGTATATAGTGCACGACGTCTCACTGTCGTTTTCTGCGTTTGAAATAGCCCGGAGTGTTCCCTTTTCCTGACAGTTAGGGAGACACTAATCATATTACAAGTGTGGAAATCATATATTTAACATTGCACAACAGAATAATTCTGAACAATGAATTTCAACTTTATTATTTTATTGCTCGGAATTTCTTTCTCATATATTGGTAAGTAAGCGTTAACGAATATGATATTAAATGATTTTTAAGGAAATTAATGCGAACAAGATAAAGAAATATTATTTTGTGAACTACTTCAAATTTGATCAGTTTTAAAACTTTAATTTTTTACCCTAATGCTTTTATTTCTGATATGTTTTTTATCACTATCTTTCATACATTATTTCGGAAGCATCTAACCTCTGCTATGATTAATAGGCGTTCAAATTAATTTGAAACAACTTTTCGAAAAAAGCCATAGCTTCCTTTCCGACAACACGGCCATAGGGGCAAAATGAAAACCAACTATCCATCTGAGTTCAGTAATTTAGAAGTGAAAAAAGAATTAGATAGTTAGATTACACAGTCAGTATGTACTTGTCCTTGTTGACAAAGCAGGCAACAACATTATCTTCGTTTGTAAGGTTCACTATTTACGTTGTATTTTAAAGGAACTGGGATTTAATGCTAATAGTGGTATTCCAACTTATACTTATAGTTCCCTTTCTAAGGAGTATTTTTTAAAGATATTCTTAGCAACCAGAATTAATTTGAATTACCATATCTACACTGGATTCCAAAAACTTCCAAAAAATTCTTCCAAAGAAAGATATATATATAGTGGATTCCTTTCTTTACTCTTCACTAACATATTAACAGTAGCGAAGGAGAAACTTCAAGAGTACTGTGCAACCCTATATTCGAGAAATAGTTTAAATAAGATGCGAAAGCGTAAAAGTTTCAAGAAACTTTTGGAAAATTTGAAATTTCAAAATATTACCAAAATCAACAGCATTAAAGCTTGAGTTTTCAACTTTATATACAACCATTCCCTACGATAAATTAAAATCTAGATTTTTGTTATATCATTGACAGCTGCTTTTTCAATAAAAATGGAATTCGTAAATTTATTCACCTTGTTACTCTTCTTTTGCAAACTTATTTTGTTAAGAAAAAACATTATGATTGTACACACTAGCACTCTGAAATTGATATCAAAAAGGTGCTTGAGTTTCTGATTGATAATATCTTAGTAGTTTTTGGAGACCAGGGTTTACAACAATCTATTGGAATTCCATTGGGTATCATGTGCCCCCCCCCCCCAGCTAGACCTATTTTTGTATTCATATGCAGCAGAATTTGTCCTAAATAATAAACACGAAAAGAAGAAATCACCCGCTGTGGCATTCAATCGACGACGTATTGTCAATTGAAAATGGTTATTTCCATTCGTATGTCGAAACGATATACCTCGGTGAGCTTGAAATAAAAGATACCATAGAGCATGATACATCTGTTTCATATCTAAATATTTTACTTGAAAAAGACGTTAATAGTAATCTTACAACCACGCTCTATGATAAATGTGATGGCTTTAACTTTTCAATCGTCAAGTTTCCTTATTTATGCAAAATACCCTCATCATCTGAACACGGGGTCTATAACTCTCAGTTGATTCGTTTCGCAAGAGCATGCTCTACGTATGCACAATTTTCTAAAACGAGGTAAGTTATTAATAAACAAGTTAATGAAACAAAAATATCATTTATGCCAATGTAAAAGTAAGTATAAGAAGTGTACACTAGACGTTTTACATGAGAAATGATCTTTGCCCAATACGATTCAACTCATTGATGGTTAATCGTAACCGACTTTACTAAATATACACTTTTGTAATTTCTACAAAAGTAGTAGTTGTACACTTAGGCATTCATTTGCCAATGTCAATTATGTACTTGTATCTTTAACTTTTTAAGAAGTAATAATTGAAAGGGGTTTCTTATTTTACAATAATTAGTTCGTTTAAGTTCCTTTACTCCTTTATTTTTTGTTAAATTTCATATGGATTTCGAGTTGTAGGGAAAACACTTATGGACTTGAGATTAACTTTGAAACATATTTTGCTTAGAGTAGGTTTGCAAAGAATAGTGTATGTTTTCTTTGGGAACAAACATTTTTTTTTTATTTTGGTCTTCGCCTTTGGGTCTGATTGTTTTCAGCAAAAAAAGTTGCTAAAGGAGTTTCATTATTTAATCAAAGAGTCATTAAAAAAAAGAATTCTTCTTTTGTTTAACAATATTATAATCCTAAGTCCAAGGGTCCAAGGGTTGATCTCGAAAACGGCCTTCAATGTATAGCTAAATATAGCCAAATATGCATTTTAATTCACTTATATTTTTGAATCCAGCAAGTTACTCAGTCATTGTGTATTTAAAACATATACCCTCAATTATTTTTCCGACAGTGTGAATTAAGAGATGAAACATTATACTTTTGAATTTCAATTGTTTCATTTAACGTTTCTATAGCGATGGAACAATCAGCCGTGATTCGGGATGTGCCTCTCAACTGGACAGAAGCAAGAAACGAATGCAGGGAGACAAATTCACATCTATTAAACTTCTTTGAAATGAAAAATAGGCTTGATTACTTCAAAAGCGCATTGATACAAAACACAAAGTACTGGGTTGCAGAAACATGGAAAGAAAAAATATATTTTGTGAAAGGTACGTTTTTTTGCATTTTGCACAGATAGTAGTATGATTATCAATAAATATTTCTATAAAGAAATGGATCACTTTGTTCTTTATTTTGATACTATATAAAGGTAGGCATATTTAAAAAAAAACTTCATTGAACGTGACTTTTATTTCTTTATCAAGGTTGTCAATCGAAAATTCAAGGATTGTCAATGGTAATTGATCAAGGAAATATCTTTTCCGAATGTGTGAAATATTGCGAAAATCAAAACTATACGACAATAGGACTACAGGTGAATTTCTATTAAAGATTATTAAATTATCTAATCAATATAATACTACATGTAATTTTACTGAAATTATGCATTGCAGGGATCCACTTGCTCTTGTATTGTCAAAGAAAATTTTGAAAACTTGGAATCCAACAGTTGCGACATTGAATGTGCTTGGAACAATATTTCATGTAGAGCGGAAAAATGTTCATTCGCAATTTATCAGTTGGCAAAAGGTAAAAAGGAAATATATATTGGAACACATTACCTTTTTTTAATTAAAGGTAGACTAAACCTCTTATGTGTACGATATCGGAAATACCCAATTTCTTCTAGTCTGTTTTCTTTAGGATTTTAATATTCAAAGTACCTCCAAAAGGTCAGAATTTTAAACATTGTGATCATTTCATCAACACCAATCGAAGACATTTTTTTATTTGCAAACCAGATTAAATTTCAAACTCAAGATTAATAATTGAAATATGTGGAGATATCATACAGTATTCGATTTCAAAAGTCCATTGAATAATACAAAATAGGAGAAGAGCAAACACGGATCCCAAAACGTAAGAGGTGGGATTAGGTGCCATGGAGGAGCGAAAATCTCCTGCCGACCGGCCACACCCACCATACGCTCCCTCTTTTAACAGCAATTTCTCGTCAATTACATTAAGAAGTACCGCTCAGTATGCTTTATATCACAATTATTCCCTTAAATCTTAGATATGGATAACGAAATATAATAATGCGCGATTTTGTACCGCGAAAGTTAAATTAGAATTTTTACCAAACCTTTTTTTGTAACAAAGAACCATAAAAGCACTATTCATAAGTTCTAGAGTAATCTAATATGTATCACATGCATATGTGAGTTAACATTTAACATTCAATTCAGATTTCGAGTTTCAGAATTTGAGATTGAAAGTTGTGAATTTCTAGTTTTCATAATGGTGCCCAGTCTTGGCATGTCCTGGCACCGCAGGCTTTAAAATCGTGATAATAATTTTTGAAAACGACAAATAATTTAAACTTATCAGTTTTAAACTTAGTACACTTAAGACATGAATTATAAAAGTATGAAAAAAAAGTCATGAATACATATGTACATGTAGATGTGTTTTGAGGAAATCTGGATTCCAAACGAATTTTCCGATTTTCCCGTTATTTCCCGATCATGACAAGGAGCACACGGCGGATGTGACTGGTCAGCAGGGGATGCTCACTCCTCAATGGCACCTGATCCCACCTCTTATGTTTCGGAGGTCCGTCTTTGCTCTGCTTCTATTTTGTATTGTTTTATGGTCTTTGATATTGAATACTGTTAGTTATCTCCATATCCTTCTTTTTAAGATAATAAATGATATGATAGATTGTCCACCCAAACAAAGATAATAACAAGAAATGGAAAACTGATGGTCAATAGTTTTTGCTTGTATCAAACAGATGTGCCTCAACGTCTTCCAGGAGACCTCTTCGACGATTGTGTTTATTATAACACGATAATAAAGTTTTCAAGAGACGATTGTAATAAAAAATACCACTTTATTTGTCAAGGTAAGTTATTTTTTTGCATTTTGAATACTATATACGGGGAAATTTTCGCCCCTTTCGCCCGTCTTACATTTAGGCGAATTTAAAAGGGGACGAATTAAAACAACACAGTATAATGCCTTAAACAAAACTGTGAATTTGAGTGAATTTGAAACGGGGCAGAATTGTTTGCAAGAGTGAAAGATCGAAAATAATACGGGGCAAAAAAATAACCTTGTATACATATCAGAAAACAAATCTGTAATAAAATTTTCATCACTTTTAAAACATTTTCGAAGGTTAACATCTATAGTCTGGTCCGATTTATAAAAAAATACTTCTAGCGGCAAATACATGTAATTATTATTTGGTCCAGCATAGTTTCTTTACCTATTTCGGGTATGCTAAATCCGAAAAAAATATGCTGGCCTTCATGAAAATGGCGCTAAATAGTAGGTCAAAATGGTGATTCAAAGTGGCGAACATCAAATTTTTCTAATTTTCTCTTAATGTCGTTCAAGTAGGAGAAAGGAATGTGTGAATATCTCAATGAGTGTAATGTAACTATAAAAATGAAAAAAGAAATCATGCTTACATTATTACTTTAATTTGGAAAATTTAGTTGTTTCTACACCTAATTCGAATTTTCTCTAATTTATTTGTCTATTTTTTCTCTATTTTGCTTAGTTCAGAATTTAGTTCTCCTATTTGAACAAAATTAAGAAATAATTAGAAAAAAAATGGATACCCAGCATTTTGAATCCCCATTTTGAATTATTACTTACAACTGCACCATCATTCAGTTGTAGAATAGTGAGATGCGGAGGAAAAAATACCAATCTGCAATGTATGTAAATTTACAAATGTAAAATTCTGAACAAAGCAGATTAGAGAACAATAGACAAATAAATCAGAGGAAAATCGAATTATGTGTAGAAACGACTAAATTTTCCAAATTAAAGTAACAATGTTAGCATTCTTTTATCATTTTTATAGTTGCATAACATTCAGTGGGGTATTCACACATTCTTTCTCATACTTGGACAACATTGAGAGAAAATTAGAAAAATTTGATGTCCGCCATTTTGATTCGCCATTTTGACCTACTTAACGCAATTTTTATGAAGGCCAGCATATTTTTTTCGGATTCAGCATACTCGAAATAGGTTTATAAAACTATGGTAGACCAAATAATAATTACTTGCCGCTAGAACTTAATTATTTCTAGCCTTCTTTTGAAAAAACAGGACCAGACTCATCATATATGTGAGCAGAAAAAATGTGAGACAAACGATTACGTGAAGTCTCGGACTATAACAGACTCGAACTGACTCGGCCTATAACGGAGTCGGCCTACATACTCGGCCTATAATAGAGTCGGCCTACCGCTCAAAACAGAAAGAAAATATATATTTGATTTTTGTAAATAGATTAATATTTTACCTCTTATATTAGATAAAATAATAATGTTCCGACAAGCCACCCTACTCTATGAGTATAATAGATTAATTAATGTAAATCGTACATGCAATGCCAATCAATGACACATGTGCTGCATACGTAATATTATATATTTGGGGTTTATTTGGGTTTATTTCTTCTGTATATATTTTACTTATTTATTTTCTAATCTACAATACTACTTTTGTTACTAAAAAGTTATAAATCATATATATTTGGAGTTTATGTTTTCTTTATATATAATTTTAATTTATTTGTTTTCTAATCTGCACTCCTCCTTTTGCTGTAATTCAAATATATCATTTTATTCTTATGGATAAATGATGGCACACTTTATGAACTGAAAAAATGACTTCTTTTCTTTATTATGCCAATGAATTACCCAGAAATGAAAAAAGATACATATTTGTTCATCAGGTTTATTTGTTTTCAGCATATGTATGTTCAACATCATCAGCAATTAACATTTTTAAATCACATATTCAATAATAAATAAAATATTTTCAAACTACATATTTAATTTATCATGGTGCACATAAAGCTAAATTTGCACAGAAAGTCCAGTCCATGGTGAAATGTTCACTATTAAGGGAATCACACAGTCAAAGAAGTTCACCGGATAAAATAATAGGGTTTAATTACATAGTGTTGAAATAACAAGTATACTATTAAACAAGAGGCCCATGGGCCACATCGCTCACCTGAACACTAAGGGTAGGAAAAAGTAGAAAATGGCTTTTTATTGTAAAATTTAAATCCAAAAGTAGTCCCATGACCAATCATGGATTTGCTATTTTTTAGAAAATGATTTTTAAAGAATTTTCCTTTATATATCTTTAAAAACTTTGGTCGGCCATTTTGGCCCCGCCCTACCCCTGGGGGTCATGATTTGAACAAATTTGAATCTACACTACTTGAGCATGCTTCCATATAAATATGATGAATTATGGCTTTGTCATTCTTGAGAAGATTTTTAAACAATTTTCCTATATATTTCTATGTAAAACTTTGGTCGGCCATTTTGGCCCCGCCCTACCCCCGGGGGTCATGATTTGAACAAACTTGAATCTACACTACCTGAACATGCTTCCATATAAATATGATGAATTACGGCTTTGTCATTCTTGAGAAGATTTTCAAAGAATTTTCCTATATATTTCTATGTAAAACTTTGGTCGGCCATTTTGGCCCCGCCCTACCCCCGGGGGTCATCATTTGAACAAACTTGAATCTACACTACCTGAGCATGCTTCCATATAAATATGATGAATTATGGCTTTGTCATTCTTGAGAAGAAGATTTTTAAACAATTTTCCTATATATTTCTATGTAAAACTTTGGTCGGCCATTTTGGCCCCGCCCTACCCCGGGGGGTCATGATTTGAACAAACTTGAATCTACACTACCTGAACATGCTTCCATATAAATATGATGAATTATGGCTTTGTCATTCTTGAGAAGAAGATTTTTAAAGAATTTTCCTATATATTTCTATGTAAAACTTTGGTCGGCCATTTTGGCCCCGCCTTACCCCCGGGGGTCATGATTTGAACAAAATTGAATCTACACTACCTGAACATGCTTCCATATAAATATGATGAATTATGGCTTTGTCATTCTTGAGAAGAAGATTTTTAAAGAATTTTCCTATATATTTCTATGTAAAAGTTTGGTTGGCCATTTTGGCCCCGCCCTACCCCCGGGGGTCATGATTTGAACAAACTTGAATCTACACTACCTGAGGATGTTTCCCCATAAGTTTCATCTTTCCTGGCCCAGTGGTTCTTGAGAAGAAGATTTTTAAAATATGCCACTAAATTTTCATTAATTCCCAATTATCTCCCCTTGAATGAGGGCGTGGCCCTTCATTTGAACAAACTTGAATCCCCTTCACCCAAGGATACTTTGTGGCAAGTTTGGTTGAAATTGGCCCAGCGGTTCTTGAGAAGAAGTAGAAAATGTGAAAAGTTTACAGACAGACAGACAGACAGACAGACAGACGGACAGACGGACGCCGGACAAAATGTGATCAGAAAAGCTCACTTGAGCCTTCGGCTCAGGTGAGCTAAAAACAGTACGCCGATATATTATGATACATGTAATAACATTGAAAATTTAATAGGTTTTTCCATAAGTTTTTTTATTAGTTGTTAAAATAACACAAGCGGTAGGCCTATATTTCATTAAGTAAAAACAATAATAAAGAACATTTTTAAAGAAAAAAGTTATTTATAAAACTTATTAAACATTTAAATACACTTCTTATTAAACATATACATAAGATTCAACGATATTCAGTATTTTTATAGGTATAGGCCGAGTCCTCAATAGGCAGTTTGTAATAGGCCGATTTAGTTATAGTCCGACTCTGTTATAGTCCAACATCTCGCAGGATATTTTTGAACATCTGGACGTCTTACACATAGCAAAACTCAGAGTTTTCATTACCTTTCTTGAAAATATTTATCAGTAAAACAATTAAAGACTCATCCATTAAGAAATAGAAATATCTCATTTTTTAGGTGAAAGGAACTGAGTAAAATACTTAAGGTGAACTACATTGCAGAAAATATGGCCAATAGAAAATAGAAATCAACATTTGTACCATAGATCAGATTTGAATGAGTTGACTACGAAATGGTTCTAATTATTAAACTCTGAAAAGACAAATTGCTTGGAATATTTTCCTTGAAAATTAAAGATATCTCTCTTGTCAGAAGCATATTACACCTTAAGGACAGCAGGCCTATACAATGGTGACCCAGCTGTGTATTTCAATTAGTTCATGGTTCTTTAGTTTACTTGTTTGAATAAGACTTAATTTACCCAGGAATAAGGGTAATGTGAAGAGGTAATACTAATACGGAGGAGAACCCCTTTTCTTTGAAGATTGAAATTTTTAGTCGATTCTTCAGCAAAATAATTTTTTACGGAATGTCCTGGTCTCTTCTTTTTTTTAAAAATCTAAATCATTTTGGCTAAAAAAAAAAAGAAAAAAAAATGTCGGGCATTTTCCCTGGGAATCTTTCAGACATGGTTTTTGGTAATGGTGAAAACTTAATTCTTGTGTTTTGTTGCTGGTATAATCAAAAATTATTAATTTTTTGCGGACAAAAAAGAGCTTTTTGTTGTAGGTAACAATGGAGAGTTAAAAGTTCATGATATTCTATTCACATGGATGGAAGCTTATGAAAATTGCTCTAAAGAACACATGATTCTCGCTAATATAAACAAGAACACTATGCTTGGAATACGTCATATCGAAGACAACAAAAAGTATTGGATTGGATTAAGACAGATGTACATCTATCAAAAAGGTGAAATTCATTTTCATTCATCGTTATTATGATTTTATTGTTATTTTTGAATCGTGCATTTTAGTAAAAACGGAAAGAAACAGATAATAAATGTTAAAACAAAAAAAAGCTAAATCTAAAACAGTCAATTACTAGTATAACAAAATTGATAACAACTGATAAAAGCATTCTTAAGAATAGTCTAGAGAATAATGCATAGAGGTAGTTAACTGCTTTGAAAACCTTGGTGATCCTGAGGGACTTAATCGATTTCTTAATTTCAAAAAAGTTTTTCCTACAATAAATCTTTTAGTCATCTCTTTGCTTCACATTTGTAATCGTTACTTGTTTAGAACTTATCTAGATTTATGGGAATTAATCTAAAAAAATAGATCCATACAATGATACAAGTTTTATTTATAAGGCAAAAGCAAAATTCAATACCATCCTCATTTTACTTAAAAGCTTGGTCAGAAGAGTGTTTTGAGATAATATTTTTTAGAAAAAAGAATAGATTTTAGACAATTATATTTGTATCTTCTTTTAAAGAAAAGTTGTGTTTTAAAGAAACAAATCTTTTATAAATTTGGTGATATCAATTGCTTCTTTTTTTATATTTTGAGAGCATAAATGTAACATTGCGTGGAAATAAAACTGACCTTTAATGAATCTTAAACAGGATTCATGCTACAAAAATCGTGATAATTTCTTTGATCAATCTTGCAGACGATGTAAATGTTCAAAAGTTATAATGAAAAATAATTTATAAACATTTTATAAGAATATTTCAAAATGTTACATTTAAGTCACCAGAGTCACTCAGGTAACCTTTTGTCCATTGCTATCTTCGGGCGTTTTTGGTCGTGTAGAACTAGCTTAATAAATTGTTACCTACTTGTAATAAATGATATTTATCTTCTTTTTTCTTTGCTTTTGGGCAACAGGGTTTTATCTATCAGTTTATTTTATACTTCTGTGAACCCTTTGAATTGTTACTTTATGATCAGGTGATCGTTGAGGTCCTTGGGCCTTTTGTGTTAATATATGTAGTACATTGAATAATTGACCTAAAATGGTTTCTTTCCTATTTACGACCGGGTAATCAATTTGAAAGATTTTTGGTTCAATAGGCCGACATATTGTAAGTCTGTTCCAACTGTAATTTGGCAGAAATTTTCTGCAGACCAAGAATCTGTGCAGGTGTTATTCTTCGTGTTGTTCATGTACGGATAAACAGCAGTGGTTTCTTAAGAAGTAAAGGAGAAAATATTCATTTAAATATTTTTCTGCTATCACTCAAACGATATTTTTTCGACTTTTGAACATCATGGGATCGATTTTACAAACTTTTTAATGTTTTCAGGTCGAAAAATCTTTGTTTGAAATTGATTCCTTCTTTAAAAGTATATCAATCTTCATCATTTGAGTGAATACACTGTACTTTTTTTCAGATATGAAATCGTTTCTATGTTCCTTTATTCAAAAGTATAAT
Organism: Saccostrea cuccullata; assembly: GCF_032062105.1. Classification (NCBI taxonomy): domain Eukaryota; kingdom Metazoa; phylum Mollusca; class Bivalvia; order Ostreida; family Ostreidae; genus Saccostrea; species Saccostrea cuccullata. The sequence goes on along the minus strand of NW_026929204.1, from coordinate 3,998 downwards.
TCAATTGGTCTCCTAACATATTCAAGAGAAGATTGCTCGATAAATACACCATACCTTTGTTTAGAAGGTAAGGAAAGGTCAATTTATGTATTACATGAAATATTTTACTTGCATCTGTTGTTGCAGAGTGTAAAATGACAATAATTACATGTATTGTGAATACAAACTGATCGTTGATTTGACTTTTGGTGAAAATACTCTTTGGCCATACCTTATTTCTACAAGTTTCTTTGAATTCATAGAGAAATTTACTTATTTTTCAATAGATTTCTTTAAAATTATCGACTTGTTATGTATTTTCTAATATACCTTCACGAAATGATTGATAGAAAGGTCGGTCCGTGTTTGGATTGCCGTAGGTTCGCGCACTAGCCGCTACAAGCCAAGTCTATGAGAAATAGAGCTTCGCCAATGCCTTGTAACCTTGAAGAAGGTTGCAAGTCTTTCGGATGATACCTTAATTACCAAAATTCTAGGTCATGGTAGGTATTTGGACAGTAAATATTCAATACTGTTGTACTATTTTGTATTCTTTCTTATATATTCTGAATAGATATAGATTTAATTAATTACTTTCATGCATAATTATAATCAATTTTAACCCGAGGCAGGCTATTTACAGATGAATTGGTTTTACAGGAATAACAACAATCATGTTACAAGTCAGCATTATGACTCACGGCAGGTGTGAACGGTCAACAGGGATGTTTACTCCCACAAGACACCTGATTCCACGTTTTGGTTTTTCAGAAATATGTGTTTTATGCTCTTTTCACAGACCTCTATTGGTTTTGGAATTTTTCAGATCGAGCACTGTTCTTTATATATCACATCTTAAAAATATGAACACAAATCAAAACATTTGCTGACACTTGCATTTGCTCACTGGTGCTACAACAAAGATCTTAATTCTTCTTTTCAAAAAACGTGTACGTTTTTATCAAAAATAACTAATAATATACATAGGTATATTTAGTATATATCTAATTATCTATGCAAAAAATGGTGCAGTATAAAACAATAATTCATAGCAATTCATGACAGCGAAATCATTCACACTGTGCTCCTATCAAATACCATCACTTTCTTTTCCTGATTACAGTAAAAAATAGAAATGGAGCTCTGGACATATCGTAGAGCATGAAGATCGCTATAAAGTGAACTTGCGGATGGCGGACAAGTACAGATACAGTAAATGCATGTGCATTGTGTTTTGGATAATTGTTGTCGCAACAAATAGTGTGCACGGCTTTATTTACATCTCTTATGTCTTATTGAAATGTAATTATTTTTATATGGATAAAAAATTGCAAATTTTTATCATACCATTGTGAATCAATTTAAGAAGAAATCTTTCTCATATACGTTAGAGTAGATTTATTGAGTTGAAAAATTTTTGATCACAGAATTAGAAATAAGATTACTCTCTTCCTTCAATTTTATTGAAATATCTTTAAGTACGCAAATTCATACGCTAGATATATTTTTTTAAATAGATAAATGTGTATATTAGCGTAACTTATTGTACAATTATTATCATATATTATTGTAAAACTTAGTAAATGATATATGACTAGATATTATGTATGGGAGAGGATTATCAAAGTTTTCGGAATTTGTGTTCAATAAAATATGTTCAAAATAAAACCAACAAATTTGACCATCTAATCATTAGTTCAGGATAAAGTAATTACACGCAAATAATATTTTCAACCCCTTTACTCTGTCCACACTCAATTATAATTTAGTGGTATCTTATCTATGTCAAATTGTGTCAAGTTATGTCATTTGCTGTTCCTTCATTCCATCATATCTCAAAGGGCAGATCACTCTGCATAAAGCTACCTCGGATTTAGAATTCTTCAGAGATCATCGTTAAAAGCTTCTTAAACTATTTCAGACAACAAATTTTTGGTATAGTAATTGTCATTTAAGTAAACATTGACACGTATTTGCTCAGTCTAATACACATTTTACCGGACGATCATAGAAATGCTGGACCGCTGAGTGAGATATTGGACCTGTTCACAATATGTTAAACCGCTTACCTATCACAATGCGTCTAATCGATTAATTTTCATGTTCATTCGTTGCTGTTCAAGAGTGACGGAAGTAACCGAGTTTAAACTCAGTTTACATCACAGAAGACAGAACAAGATACATGCATGTAAAAAAAAAAAACATTAAAATTAAAATAAATGGTATATCAATTCATTTATTAATTTCATTCTCGGACAAAATGTGTTTTATTGACCCGCGAACCAAGTTGTTTGCATGAGGCCGTTTGGTTCATCGGTTCGACAAAACGCATGTTGCCCTCGATAGTAGTAAATAATAAAATAGTTTGAATTATATTTTGTTGCAATTATTGTATATTAAGGATACAGAATTTCCCAGTTTTTACGTGGAAACGATGAACCTTTCGTCAGACACGAACATCAATACACAATCACTGGCGGATTTAGAGGGGGGGCAGGGGGCCCGGGCCCCCCTTTTGAGTCTTCAAAAATACACAATATTTGATAAATCAATGTTTTTTGGTGTGACTGTGGGCCCCTACCCTGACCTCAAACTGGTCGGCCCCCCCCCCCTTCCTTTTCAAAATGTCTGAATCCGCCACTGACAATTACACCTCACTTCAAGTCAATATTGTTACTCAGGTAGAGGAGTATAATAGAGAAGACTTACTCAAAGATGTACCGGAAACGGAAATACCAGAAGGTGAACATTCATCGACAAAATATATCTTATAAAACACTTACCTTTTAGTATCTTTATTAACTTTTTGGAACTAAAATTTTCATGCACAAAACCTGAAAAGATAATTTCCCTATCTCTTCAGTTTCTGTATCTGAGTTTTGTTGATTCGGGATTGTAGGTACTATAAATTATACACACTTTTCTCAAAGTATTAATTTATAAAGCAGCCATAGTTCATGTTTTAAGATGGGTTGGTCCAACTTTCTTTTTAAAAATGGTAACAACATATTCTTGTGTTATATTGCCTATTTTAAGAAAACGTCGGATTACATGCAACTCATTTCTGACATAATAAATAATTCTTGTTCATGCAGTGAAACTTTTCCAGGATTTTTGGTCTTTTACTAGTTTTCCACAAGACCTGTGTACTGTGCCCAATCACCTGTTGATAAAAACCGTCCTACCATGTCTGATTTCTCGACCAGCAAGAACTTCACAGGTAAGCATTTCTGAAGTTGGAAATACAATTTTTTTTAAAGTTGTTTTATTTTTGTTTTATTTTGTTATATTTATAAAAAAAGTGGAGATGAGGATTATGATTTTAAAAAAAGATTCTTCCTTAAGTGACTTTTGTGAATCGTGAACATTTTCAGCCCTGGGGAAGAGAATAAGCTGAACCAGGTGACAGCAAAACAAAAGCAGGAAGTGCTCCTGTCTCCTTACACATAACTTCACTTACACTTCCTAATAGTGCTGAAAGCCATCTTAAGCTAAACTTAAAAAGTGGTGTACAGTTAGCGTCACACAGAAATGTGTCATTGCTTGTCCAACTTCTATATTTAAGAGCCCAAGTGCTTCAGAGAATTTCAGTTCACAACTAGTGCTAATTGTAACGGGAACCGTTACAGATGTTCCCCAAACGCTCCCCAACTCCCTTTTGGTGCCATATTCCCAGTAAGCCTTATTAAATAAGACAACGTCTGTGCATTTTTGACTTTAACAACGTTTTCCAAAAGGATACCAATTATATTCAAATTTTAACATTGCATGCGTGCCCATGTGAATGCACGTGCATAATGATCATATGATCTTGTCTACACTTTCTATATATTAAAATTTACTTTATATGAAAGCATTTAGTCCAAAAGTATTAAAAATCACTCATTCAAGTGTATTTTCAATTTCACTCGTTCCAAATGCACGCACGTGCGTGCACGTGCATGATGACCATACCTTCTTGTAGGAGTCCCTTATATCTTTCTATGTTCTGAATCACATCCTGTTTGCTTGAAAAACAA
>NW_026929203.1:0-36795 GCF_032062105.1 Saccostrea cuccullata | reverse complement strand
ATGGTCGAAAAAATGCAACCTGTCTTTCCGAGAGCAATTTGAAAAAAACTCGCATTTTACAAACGTAGTATGTTTTGTAGTAACCCAACTCTTTCATCGGATTGGTCGATTTGTCAGTCACGTTGTACCTCATTTAGCATGTAAATTTATTCCGACGTCTCACATAAAATAGCTTCCTTGACCTGATAAACAGCAGTCAGCATACCGTGTTCATCACTCAGCGGAGACCGCTCTCTTGAGAGTCCATCACGACATAACATCAGCACTAGACATGGACTCGAGTGTTGTTCTATTGATGCTGGGCTTGTCTGCAGCCTTCGTTGTGATTGACCACATTATTCTAATCAATCGCCTAGAATTTCCGTTTGGCATAACCGGTATGGCCTTTATATTGATATAATCATACCTAAGCGATCGACACCAACGAATTGCTGTAGGGTCATCTGGTCTAGAGACTTCCATTTACGATCTGCTTGTTCCCAAGGAATCGGTTCTTAGACCAAAGCTTTACAGCCTGTTTTTTAAGCCAATTTTCGATAACTGCCTTATACACAACATGAAATTCCAGAGTTATGCAGATGATTATCAGCTATATATGGCAATAATACCTCCTAGCAATTACATTGACGTGGTATCTCGTTTGCAAATTTGCCTATCCGTTATAAGTACTTGGATGCGCTCTAACTTTTTAAAGAGGAATCAAGAAAAAAAAAACAGAGCTTATTGTCTTTACCCCAAATACAGATTTATCTATTTTAATGAATGCTAATGAATGCAGCATCAATGTTGATGGGTAAAAAATTTTTAAAATCATGTTTAAAAAAAAATGGATGTTTTCTTTGATTGTAAACTGAACATGGATCGCTTTATTCGAAACATTACAAAGGCATTTTACCGTCATCTGCGAACTATTGGCTGCACTTAACCCTTTATATTAAAAGAGTGCTTGTAAGACCTTGGTATGCTCACTTTTAACCTCTTGTCTTGTTTATGACAATGCCTTACTATACGGTGTTTAAAACCTGGAGGTTAAACCTTTTAAGCCTACCGTATTTCAAATATAATTGAAAACTCCATCTCAGTATCTTTATATTTTACAGAATTAATTTAATGGAAAATTGCAGAATATATTTTGCTATTCTACTTGTCATTATTTATGTACGTATACAGTATTCTTTACTCAATGACAAGTGTTCAAACTTGACATACTGTGAAATCGCTAATTTTAGGCCTTTATCCACGAAATGAAATCTCACGAACACAGATATTCTTACTTCAATGCACTAAAAATTCTACATCATGAAATTGGATTTTTTAAAAATGCAATATTGGAATCAGTCAAGGAAATATTGAAAACTATTTTCTGTGAATTTTACTCAGCTAAGAATGCTGAAGATTTCATTTCAAAAATTGATTGCACGATTTATGGATCTCTTTTTGCCTTTAAGATAAGATATAAATAAGATTTTCAATAGAATTCCATCTTTTTTTAATTTGACTGAGTATATTGCTTCAATTCTCAGAGGTTATAGAAATTGCCGCATTTTCTACAATAAAATCAGATCGATATATTCTGTCATTTTATACAATTCAAAATATCAAGAACCATTTACGCTTTTGCTATCATGTATGAAGTGCTGCTTTATTCTTTTAGATAATTAATTTGTATCATAATCCATTAAGAATCGACCAAATTACATGGGTAGACTTCTAAAAGGTTTAAAAGAAGAATTCAGTGAACTTATAGAGACACATAAGAAGAGAAGCTAAAAAGATTAAGAAAGATTTGGGAATATACCTATGACAAACATTTGTATAGCCTATGAATGACATATATACTATGCATGGTATCGTTCTAATATCAAAGATATTATATTATTATACAGTTAAGATTTATTACAGCCATTGTTTTAAATCTTTAGCCTTTTCACAATGCTGGGATGCGCCATCTTTTAATGTTCTGTGTGTTGACAACAAGAGCGGCTCTCTTCCAGTCTCATTATTTCGCGGACACTGACCTAGATGACGCAGTGTTTTACGACAATCTTCTGTCAGTACACCATTCGGAGTCTCTCGCGCTAGGTTTCGCTATGTGTGGTCAGAACTGTAACTGTCTCGGCTACAACTCCCAGAAAAAGGGATGTCATCTTTATAAATCATGTGATTCTGTGACTCTAGCTGATGACGAAACTGGGTGGAGGTATAACGATTCAAAATTAGAAGGTAAGGAATATAAACAAATGAAGGCAGATGAAAGAAACAAAAAAAGATATATGTATTACTTTTTTAAAAGCAATATTGGTTGCGATTGACTAATAAAGAATATTTTAATTTACAAAATTTTCACCTTTTTCATTTTTTAGAATTCTTCCCTTCTGCAACCACCGTTTGAAAATCTTTACAAAATTTCATCACTTGAGGCATTTCCGCCCTTCTGTGATGTCATAGGCTTTTGCAAAAATTGTTATTAATCTATCTTTATTTATACCTATTAGAAAATTATCTTTTAGATGAACGCTTTTCAGTAGGTGTAAAACAAATAATAGTTAAGGAAAGATTTTTAAAAATGTATCTTTTCTTTTTTTTTTAAATTAATTATTTAATCTTTTATAATCTTGTAATCAGCAATAACTCCTCGTGTATTCTGGCATTTTCATTATCCTGCATATCAAGTAAAATGCTTTCCCTGATATTATTGATTCTAGTAATTTTTTAAAGTAGCAATTACCTTTGTAACGTTTAACATCAGAATTGCCCATTTTAACCACTTTTTACCTTACGTGTGTAGTACTGTTTACTAAAAATGAACGGTTATTAATGCTGAGATACACTTCTGTTTAATACTGTCTACATTCTTACAAAAGATGGTAACCTATACTAATTTTGCTATTATTGATAAATTTTAACTATATACAGTTAAGTGAAAATAAATGCGGGTTTTCTATTTTGAACCACTAAAACTCTGAGGATGGAAATACCTTAAAATCAATCATTATAAAACTGAAAATTAAAGCGATTAAACCTTTTTATTAAATTATATAATATTTTGAATCATATGTTTTTTGAAGATCTTGATTGAGAAAATTGTCTGTATCATCCGTTTGAAAAAACGCTCACGGAAGCGTATTCAAAACGTATATTAATTATTATATAAAACTGTTTTCTTAAATTGTATTTCACATGCAATCTTAACATTCAAAGATAACAACAGATCTATAGAAAATTCATCTAAAACCTACAAATTTGATCTTTATAGGAGATGGTTGGCTGTTGTATGAGATGCATTATTACTTACAAATCAAGCAAAGGGCCACCTGGCCAAATGCCAAGGTAAGAATAAAATGTCAATTATCATGCATGTTTTCATAAATCCTGATATATTTACATTCAGTATAATTTTCCTTATCAAATCCATTAGAAATCCACGACGTTCAAATTTCTATAACACACGCGAAACCTTGTCACCGCGCGTTAGAATACACAGTAAGAACTATATGCATTTTCAATACTCTAGAAACACCAAATGTAAAATGTTTTATTTCAATTTAATGAAAAAACTACAACCCTGAAAAATTAACGTAGAAATCAACGTAATGTGCGTTAAGAATTAATTTGTCACTTTTTAAATCGCAATGTTTGCGTAATGTAACTTTGCAACGTCACTTAACGTCATCTGACGTCACAAACGGCTCTTACGTCTATTAACCACGTTAGTTTTGAAGGGCGCTAATTTCACATTAAATGTTGACGAAATAAGCAATTATGAAGAAGGAAAATTAGAGAATGTAAATATAAGCATTGAATTCATATTTTTGGCTGTCTTCGGTCCTATAACACACCTGGCCGTGCCGACAAATTTATCATACCGCGCTAACGCGCGGTATTCAATTTGTCGGCACGGCCAGGTGTGTTATAGGACCGAAGACAGCCAAAAATATGAATTCAATGCTTAAATAAACAAAAGTATGTGTCCCATTTATGGTAGTTTTCCTATCAGTCTTATGGCTAATGATTAAATTAATATGGACCATTTCAGTTTGAGTGCGAAAAGTTAGGTGCCAACTTGGTTTCCATAGATACGGAGGAAGAGAACACTGGTTAACAGAAACCTTCCTGCCAGCCTGGGATCCCGGTACAGGTTTTCTTGATAAAAATATCATTTCCAATCTAGCTTGTAACACAAGATTTGATTGCAGTTATAATTGACTTTAGCTTGGGGTAAAAATCATGAGGTCACAATGCATAGTTTTTCTATGATACAAGAACATATCATATTACTGTACGAGGGTTGTTCGAAAAGTTCGTGGACGATGTCAATCTTCGTAATATATTACTCACTGGGAATTTAAAACAAGCACATTATAATATTAAACATATATGTTTTTTTTATGTATGAAATTTCATTCCATTCGATTTGACAGAAATCAATTTACATGTATTTCATTTTAAATTCAACATGTTTTGTACCCACGGATCACACTTAATGGCGATGCAACTTCAAAACATAGTGTCGAGAATTTATAAAAAATACTATCCCTATACATTTCAAACAGAGTTATCCAATATCCACCCATTAAAACCTTTTATCTAATACTTGACAATTATTTTTTTAAAAATATTGTTCTCGATGTACAATTTCCTTTGTTAATATTTGAATTTCTGTTATTACTGAACTCTACTTTCACACGATAGGCAACTACCTGGTATGTAGCGCAACTGTCTTTCCTTGAGGTTCCAACTTTTTAAAGTTTTTGTTCAGATTTTTAAAGGTAAACGGTTCCTTTACAGATTATCCTGATCCGATACAGAGTCACTATCACTCAAATACTGCCTGTAATATTTGTATACACATACACCACTCGCTTGTGACATGTTTTTGTTATTTCTCCAACATTTTCAAAATTATTAAAACATTTCCCCAACTAAAACACAAATTCATCGTTATCTGTTGCTCCGTGACATTCTTAAGAAGGCTCAATACACCACTTTTTGATAACATACTACACAAAAAAATAGGCATCCATTGTCTTGTTCGTTTTCCTCTGGGGACGAATTGTCCAGGTACCTTAATAATATGACCCTGACCTTTAAAATATATGTTGTAAACAGTGGACAAAGGACACATTAACGGATTCCTTATGCATAAACTAAGAAGGATTGCTTTTAAGCAGAAACAAAAGAAAACAACAACCAAATATTCGAAGCCTAATCTTCGCCAAACAAGTAATGTGCAATATCGTAGCGAAACAGTGAGTTTTATCAAACAATGACATGATTGTGTGGAGGAAATTCGAGTTAAAATCTACGATCTTGTTGAAATTAAAAAAATAGTAATTTACTGCACTATTGACTGAGTTGGTGTTTTATATATTTTCCTTATTGATTTAAATATACACACTGGAAATTTAGGGCTTTGAGTCTTGGGAAATTAGGAAAGATAACTCTTGAAAGTGGACCTTTTATTCCAAATATTTCTAAAATTGGAATTTTTATTACGTTAAAACATTCTACATTCAATTTGTCTCATGCAATTCATTGAAATACATTCCTTGTCTCTTTTTGGCTCATTTTCCTAATATTTTATGCACAGATTAAACAGATAATGACATTAATTGGTTTTGGGAGAAAACACTATTTTCTAATAAATTAATGTTAAGTGTTATGAGGTATTTTTATTATGTGTCCTTGTCCATTGGAGGTGTCCATCATTTGACACTGAAAGATCTGATGTTCTGGTTAAAGTAAACTTGAAATAAAACATTTCACTAAAATTAGAAAAAAAGTTTTAAAATTCTCTAAAAAATATTTATGATATCAATACCTCCATTTGGATATGTGACATCTACATTATAAGTGATCCTGTATTGAAATCTAAAAAAACTGTGGATGTTACAAGCCACAATAAACGTCATCGTTTTTATCGTTTTCACTACGGATTACCTATATTAATATCTTTTCTAAGAAGCAAAATAACAAGCCATAATTTGGAATACGAATCGATATAACAATTCTTAATTTAATTTCTAGGTTGTTTTGCGTTTTTGTCCATTTTACAGAGAATATGAATACAGACATTATTTAGTGCATTGTTAGTAACTTACTAAATTTTGACCTGCTCCACGACTTTTAAAAATCTGGAAAAGTTTTGAATAAAATGTGATATGTAAAAAAAAAATCAATACAAATCATATGAATCTATTGATTAAATTTTTCTATTAAATTTGAATAACATCTGACGTAAAAAAAGATACAAAAGTCAACAAATTTTTCGAAAACCCCTCGTATGAGACTTTGTAATACGAACATATAGCAAATAGTATCGATTAGCTGAAACACAGTTGATTAGAATTATGTTTAACAATCGGGGGTAAATAAGAAACAAATTCGTTATCCAGCTCCAAACAAAGGAGTACTCTAGTTTCAGCGTGTATAGATCACAACCTGGTATTAATCCCGGTACACCCTTGATTAGTCCTTAATCCCTACATTTGCACCTGCTCTTCTACTAAAAACAGTTAATTTCTTATTTTCATTTAAATTCTTTCAGGGGAATGCAGTACATGGTGGCATTGCTGTTCACACTGGATAGGTGCGAATAATATTGACCAAGAGGGGAGATTTGTCTGGACAGGAAACAACCGTGACGTCACTTCCTACTCAAACTGGCATCCCTATGAGCCGGATAATGCCGCAGGACAGGACGGTGTAAATATGTGTCGTTGGGGGATATGGGGAGATTACGACTGTGACGTAACGTTTTCATACATTTGTGAAAAAGATTAAAAACTTTACAAGTCGTGGTATTATGAAGCATCGGATTAATTATTGAGAATTTTTTTGAAACATTTGTAAAAAAAAAAATTAAAATGTTAAAGTCGTAAAATCAACAAGTTTCGGATAAAATATTGAGAATGTTTTCATAAATTAGTGAATAATATTACAGTGTTACAAGCCGTGTAGAAATCCTGTGTTGACAGTTTTTTCCAAACAAACACAACCAACATACATAAATCATTTTCACAATCGATCGGTTCCAACATCGCTTTAAAATGGCTGTTGTTCGACCTCTTTTGAAAAAAAAACAGGCATTAGACAAAGAAGTATTCAAGAACTATTGTCCTGTCTCGAACCTTCTATTTACATATTTCTAAAATTCTGGGAAATGTAAATTTTAGGCTAGAAGATCATCTACGTGCATGATAAACAGCAGTCAGCATACCTTGTTCATCACTCAATGGAGAACGCTCTCTTGAGAGTTTACGACGACATAACATCAGCACTAGACGAGGGCTCAAGTGTTGTTCTATTGAAGCTAGACTTATCTGCTGACTTGTAATTGTAAATGTAATTGAACACACCATTCTTATCAATCGCCCAGTATTTTCATTTTGCATAACCGGTGCGGCCTTCTCATAGATACAATAATACCTTAGACACCAAAGCACTGCTATAGGTTCATCTGAGTCTAGAAACTTTCAGCTACAATTTTTTGTTCCCCAGGGATCGGTCCTTTGACCAAAGCGTTACAGCCTGTTTGCTAAGCCAATTTGTGATATCTGCCGATAATATAACATAAGTTTCCAGTGTTATGCAGATGATACTCAGCTGTATATGGCAATATCACCTACTAGCAACTGGATAGGCTCGTTTGAAAATTTGCCTTTCCGATTACTTGGATGCACTCAAACTTTCTTAAGGTAAATCAATAAAAAACGGAGCTTGTTATCTTTAGCCCAAAGCACAGAATAATCTATTTTCATGAGGTTAGCATCAATTTTGACGGAAAGATATTAAACTCTCATCATGTGTGAAAAATTTATGTGTTTCTTTGATTTTGTGCTGAACATGGATCACCAAATTCGAAACATTACCAAGTCATGTTACCATGGACTGCTAAATGTTGACCGCATTCAACAATTGATATCAGAGAGTGCTTGTAAGGCCTTAGTATGCTCACTTGTAGCCTCTCGTCTAGAATGTGGCAATGCCTCTCTATGAGATGTTTAACAACTGGAGGTTAAACCTTTTAAGCGTACCGTTTTTCAAGTTTACGTTTAAAACTGCAACTCAGTACCGTTATTCATGATAGAATTAATTTAATGGAAAATTATTTAATGCATTTAGCTATCTCTACTTGTTATTATTTATGTACGAATACAGTATTCTTTAATGAATGGCAGGTGTTCAAACTTGGTAATGCTCTGAAATCACTAATTTCAAGTTTTAGGCGTCGGTTGTTTTCGCTGTATGAAGAAGGAGTGCATTTTCTGCACGAAATATAAAATGTCATATACGAGGGTTGTCTTTTTAATTGTCCCCGTTTTCGCGAAAGCGAGGGGACATCAAATCTCATTCCTCTGTCCGTCACAAAATCTTTCACCTTGCCTATAACTTTTGATTAAGTACAAAAATGACTTTCAAATTTCACACGTGTAGTCCTTGTGATAAGACCTTTCTTTGAGTACCATCAAATTTGAACTTGACCTTGGAGTTTAACACACTTTTACACCAAAAATTCAATACTTTTTCTTTGGTCATAACTTTTGAATGGTAGATACTAAGACTTTCACATTTCACAAATATATTCTTTGTGAGAGGACCTTTCATTGGATACCAACAACTTTGACCTTATAACCTTGAAGATTTCCGTACTTATGAAAAAAACTTCAACCTTGACCATAACGTTTGAACGGTAAGGGGTAGGGCTTTCAAACTACATAAATGTAATCTTTTTGAGAAGGCCTTTTATTAGACACCAAGAACTTTGACCTTGACCTTGGGTTTGACCTACTTTTCAAAAACTCTTACCTTTGCCACAACTTCTGAACAGTAGATACTAGAACTTTTATATTTCACATATGTATTTTTTGTGGCAAAACCTTTCATTTCATATCAACAACCTTGACCTTTTGACCTTGACCTTGGAGATTTTTGTTTGTACTTATGAAAAAAACTTTTAACCTCTACCATAACCTTTGAATGGTAAGGGCTAGGGCTTTCATACTTCATAAGTGTATTTCTTGTGAGAAGACTTTTCATCGGATACCAAAAACATTTGACCTTGGAGTTCAGTGATGATTTCTAAATAAATGACATATGATAGGGTGTTCATATTAGACACAATATGTCATAAAAAATGACATCTCACCCACAAAGACACATGAAGCGGGGACCACAATTCCTTGAATTTGCTTGTTTATACAAAAACCTCACTGTCCACGTACGTTTTGGACACTATTGTACTTGAACATAACCATTTTACATTTCTTCATCAACGAAATAAAATCTAACATATATTATTTACTCAATCGACGATAATTCTACATAACGAAAAAAGGATTTTTCAAAAAGGCAATATTGGATTCAGTCACTGAAATATCTAGAACGTTTTTCATTAAACTTTAGACAGCTAAGAATACTTAAAATTTTATTTCAAAAATCGACAGCATGATTTTATAGATATCTTTAAGCCTTTTAGAAAAAATAAAAAAAGATTTCCAATACAATTTCGAGTTTTTAAAATCGACTGAGTATATTGCTTCAATTCCCAGAGGTTATAGAAATTGCAACATTTTCTACAAAAAGTCAAATTGATATATTCGGCCCTTTTGTTCAACTGAAAACACCAAGAATCATTACTGCTTTCGCAATCAAGTATTAGGTGCTGCTTTCTTCTTTTAATCAATTAATGAATCATTATCCATTGGTAATCAGCTAAATAACATTTGTAGACTTCTAAAAGGTATAAAAGAAAGACTTGTTGAACTTAAAAGACACGTCAGATGAGAGGCTAAATAAGACTATGGCAGATTTAGTATATAATCATATATTATGTATATGTGATATATAGCCTATGCATTGTATCATTCTTATACCAAGGATACAATTCAAGCACTTAGGATAATATTTTTTTTAACTTTGTAGGCAATGCTGCAATTGACAGATATCTGAATCAATATACAACATTTATATCTACTGCTTATTTCATGCTTTTAATCTTTTACACTCTCACAATGTTGGGATGCGCCATCTATCTGAGGTTGTGCTTTGTGTTGTCTTCAACAAAGGCAGTCCTCTTCCAGTCTCACTATATCGCGGACACTGACTTAGATGACGCAATATTCAATGACTGGGATTCTCTTTTGTCCGTGCACCGTTCTGACTCCCTCACGCTGTGTTTTGCTTTGTGTGTAACAACTGTAACTGTCTCGGCTACAACTCCAAGACAAAGAGGTGTCATCTATATAAATCATCTGATTCAGTGAACATAACTGCTTATCAAACTGGTTGGAGGTATTACAATTCAAAGTTAGAAGGTATGAAATATCAACAAATACAATAACGATTTGGCGAGCATCAGGGGCATATGACAGAAACAAAAACAGAAGTCTGTATTGATAATAACGTTTATTATACTGTTCACTAAAAATGAACGATTTTAAATGCTGAATGAAATCAAAATGTAAAATATTGTATAGCTTCTTAAAATATTTGGTAACCTTTACAATTTTTGATATTACTGTTAATTTAAAATATATATAGTGAAATTAAATGTAGTTCTTCTATTTTAATTCCATAAAACTTTGAGGATGGGAAAACCTTTAAAATCAAATCGTTATGAAAATTAATGCAATTTAACCTATTAAATTGAATTATATGATTATGTTGTTATTTTGAATATCTTTGAAAAAAATTGTCTGTATCAACTGTTCGAAAATGCATGCTTAGGGAATCCTATCAAATGTATCATAATTGTTATATAAAATTGTTTTTCTGTAAAAATATTTTTTTTTTTTTTTATTTGTGATAAGGTATTAATTTCATTTTATTATAACGGTACTTTCTAAAGGAAGTTCGGGTATACATGCATTATTGTTTCTCATGTCCGTCCGTCCGTCCGTCTGTCACACTTTTCTTCCCTGAACTCCTCCTCCATTTTACATAGTAGCCTATTCATCTTTTAGGAGATTGATGGTCGTGTCATAAAGATGTGCAGTAAGGTTTCGGAATTTTGATTTTGCCCCGAGGGGTCAAATGGGGGTCGAAAAATGACGTTTTTTGTACAAAAAGCCCCGTCTTCCCTGAACTTCTCCCACATTTTACATAGTAGCCTTATCACTTTTGGGTGATGGTTGGTGGTGTCATGTAGATGTGCAGTAAGGTTTCGGAGTTTTGATTTTGTTCCCGGGGGGTCAAATTGGGGTCGAAAATGACGTTCTTAATGCAAAAAGCACCGTCATCCTTGAACACCTCCAACATTTTACATAGCAGCCTAATCATCTTTTTGGAGATGGTTGGTGGTGTCAGGTAGATGTGCAGTAAGGTTTTGGAATTTTGATTTTGCCCCGGGGGGTCAAATGTGGGTCGAAAAATGACGTTTTTTGTGCAAAAAGACCTGTCTTCCCTGAAGTCTTCCTTAATTTTACTCAGAAGCCTAATCATCTTTTAGGAGAGTTAAATATTTTGAAAATTATGTAAAACATCAACGTCAAGGGGTAAAAAAGCATCGCATGCTGGGAAACACCTTGAATTCTTATGAGTAATTAATGTACATGTCAAATGTGAGAGTCATATCTCATCTCAATCAAAAGTTATAAGCAAATGCAACATTTTTGAAAAGTAGGTAAGGCTTGATCGCTTCAAGGTTAAGGTCACAGAGTAAAAGTCATGATTTATTTGGAAAGGTCTTATCACAGGTAATAATATACATGCATTATGATATGAATGCCCTAACTTTTCTCTTTCAAAATGATGAATTTATAACAATTTGATTTTTTTGCAAGTAGGTCAAACTTCTAGGTCACATGTAAAAAAAAAACCCATGCCATTCTCACAGGTAAATACTAATACGTAAGTTTAATATGAATGTCTCTTCTCATTCAGTAGATATGACTGTGATGACCAAGGTTAAATTTATTGAGACAGATGGACAGTCTGACATACAAATGTACATATTTCTATATGAATTGGGTAAAATTGGCCCAGTGGTTCTAGAGAAGTTAAAAATGTAAAAAGTTTTCAGACAAACAGATGGACAACACGTCACGACAGACGTTATATGCTAAGAAAACCAGAAAAGCTCAAATGAGTGTTTTGAAAGGGTTACAATATGGTTGCAGTATTTGAAAAGCTGTTTTTTTCATGCAGAGATATGCATGACCAACATATTCATGTTTTATATTTTCTTTAGTAATTTGTTTGTTTGTTGTGAATACATCTCTCTTGGGAATTTTTCCCTCATATGGAGACACCACCAAATAATAATGAAGATAAGATGTGTTTGTGAAACACTGATGTCCCTGTATGGAAGCCTATGGCGAAGGTTGAAGTTTCTCAAATATATGTCAAACTCAAAGGTCAAGGACAAAGGGTTCAAATTGTTAGTATCAGAAGAAAGTCTTGTCACAAGGAATGCACATGTGAAATAAAGAAATCCCTAGTAATTCCTGTTCAAAAGCTAATTGCCAAGGTTAATTTTTTTGTTTAAGTGGTTCAAACTCTAGGGTCAAGGTCAAACATATTTATACCTGTTGACAGTCACAATGAATACACATGTTAAGCATGAAAGCCCTAAGCACCTACTGATCAAAATTAAGGCAGAGTTTAAAGTTTGGTATTTTTCTTGTAAAAATGTGTATCCTAGGTCAAGCGATCAGAGGTAAAAATTAATGGTACCCAAATAAAAGGTCTCAATTGTCATAAGAAATAAACCTATAAAATGTGGAAGCCATTTGTATAGCCCATCCCACTTAAAACTTATGGGCAAGCTAGCTAGGTTATAATTTCTGCAGACTAATAGACAGACATAATATAAACACAAGAAACAAAATATGTACAATAATTAGTCAAATGGAAAAAAAATATACTATTTAATTGGAATCACAAAATAGATTGTTATTTCAGGGACAGGAAGTGGGTAGGGAGATTGGAATCCCCCCCATCCCCCCCCCCCCATCTGGAATTTGCTTTGTTATTTAAACAAGACTATATACTCTCAGAAGCAAATAAAAAATGACTCTGGACATCCTCCCCCTAACTTAGAAAACATTGACCTCACTATCATTGTTTTTTATTTGTTTATTTGTTTTCAGTTTTTTTCCTCCTGCTTGTCAGGAAATTCTGGGCTGGAATTTTTTGACTGAGATGTGAACCCCCCTCCCTACTCCCGAAAAAAATTCTGGATCCGCAGCAGTATTGGCAGTAAGTTCAGTAGCTGAATGTCACATTGACAACGGGAGATAACTTCACAATATGAAATTCGTCTAGTGTGGCATGCGATGATCTTTGACCCTTTTTGAACTTTAACCTAATCGTTTGGGTGTATTTTACCCCCCACTATACTTTAACTTCTACTTACCGACTGCCTGTGTCTCGTCAACTTCATGAAATATAAATCCAATTATAACACAAAATGAATTAATCCAATGCACACCAGACTGCAGCCATGTGCTAATTCCATTCGGCGAACCTTCGTCGATTCCGTCACCTTATCAGATGAAGTGGGAATCGGCCGAGGTGTGCCAAATGGTGTTTAATCTATAAATATGATAATGGGTGACGCAACGTGATGTGATGTAGAAATTTACATGTTAACATGTATAGTACAAGAACAAATTTTAAATTAATTCATAACAAACGATATTAAAATTTAACAAACCTTTTCCATCTAGCCTCTTCCAAAAAGTATGTGCTGTGTGATTGTGGTGTCGAGTGGGGGGGGGGGATTAGTAAATTTAAAAAGGTCCTATTAGGATATTTTTATGGCCGTGGAAAGCCACGACATTATCATTTTGCTTTTCGTAGTGTTGACAGTCGTCTGAGCCTGGATCATGGCCTGGTTGTTTGCAGACTTTGCATCGCTGCTCGTTTTTGCAGTAGCGTGCATGATGACCGTTTTCCCAACAGTTCTTGCACCTTATGTCTTGTTTAGGTTTATTTTGACCATAGTGAAAGATACGGCATTTGCGACCGGCACAGTATGCAAACCTAGGCAAAGAGGTTCCGTCTGGTAGCGGAACGATATATACGAAACGATTCCCATTAAGAACGCTGGTCATTTTTCCTGTGACAGGATTTCTGATATTTTCAAAGCGTAATTCACTTTTAAGTTCAACATTAAAGCCAAGTAGCATTTTGATGATTTCTGGGATACTGAAAAGTCAGAAGTCATGACAAATATCATTGAAGCTAAATTCAGCCAAGTTGATCCGTTTCGTGAGAAAATTACAAAGTGTGGATCAAAACGTGTTATTGTCGAAGCGACCTATGACGATTTCTGGGGAAGTGGACTGGATGAACATGCTACACTGAATACCAAACCCAAAGCATGGCCTGGCTTAAATAAGTTGGGTCAGGTTATTATGTCTGTGGCTCAGAAGCACCGCCCGAAAAATCGCCCTAATCGCAGTTTCTCAGTCCCGAGACAACCCGCACGTAAAGCGCCGAAAAATGTACAACAAGAGATAACCTCTTTCGTCAGTCAGCTGAAAGACGGTCCAACCAAACGCTCGCGCGATAGCCTCCATGCAGAGGATGACAGCCAGCATCCTGACAGCGAATAAGGTATCTCTATGAACTAAGAATAATGAACGATCTATTGAAAATTTTTTCCCTTAATGTTAGGGGTTTAAATGATTATAATAAACGAACAATTTTATATGATTGGCTACAAGATCTAGATATTGATATTGTTCTCCTTCAAGAAACCCATTATATTGAATCCAAAGAATTTGTCTATAATGCTAGATGGCTAGGAAACAGCTATCATTGTTTTTCGAGTTCATCCTCTAGTCGAGGTGTTTCTATTCTTATTAGAAATGGTTTTCAATTTGAATTCATTAATTGTCATAAATCATCTGATGGTCGAAAAATTTTACTTAATATTAAAATCAAAGATGAATCATATTGTATAGTAAACCTATATGCTCCAAACAAAGTGTTTGATAGAAAAGATTTTTTTGTTACAACTAAATCGTGGGTACGAAAATATGTTTTAAATAAAGACAATTTATTCATTGGCGGAGATTTAAATTGTAAACTAGATGAAAAAAATAATACTTTTGACACAAGTACACATCAATTCTGTTCCTTAATTAAGCAACTTCACTTGATTGATACATGGAGAAATTTAAATGAAAACAAATCTGGATTTACTTGGTGCAATGCACAACATATACCAAGTAGTCGAATTGATTATATTTTGATCTCGGATAACTTTTTCCTCTCCATTGACTCATTAACTGTGATAAACTCTCCACAAGTTAAACAAAATAGGATGAGTGATCATCTTGGAATAAGAATAAATTTCATATTGAACATAAATAAAAGAGGGTCAGGATATTGGAAAATGAACACATCTAATTTATTAGATAAAGACTACACTTCTAAACTAAGAAAAATTCTTAAAGAAAAAGATTCGGAATTAAAAGAAATAGTTTGTCCGCACGAGCGATGGGAAACTTTGAAATACTTAATAAAAGAATTTTCAATAGACTTCTCAAAGCAAAAAAGCAGCAGCTTGAAACAAAAAGTTCAAATGATAGAACGAAAAATCAAAGACATTGAAAATAGACCCTTTTTTGAAATAAATAACCAAGAAAAGCTAAAACTTGAAAAAGAATTGAACGAGATTTATGAGAGAAAATCACAAGGTGCATACATCAGATCTAGAGCTAATTGGATCAAATATGGTGAGAAATGTACACCATATTTCTTGCATTTAGAACATAAACGGCAACAAAGTAATGTAATTGAAAAAATAACTGAAGAGGGAAAAACGTCATATAAAAACAATGAAATTTTAGGATCACTGTGTAATTCTAATGAAAATCTTTATACATCTAAAAACCCTCAAAAGAAGGAAATCACTAACTATATTTCGAAAACAGACATTTCATCAAAATTGACAGACAGTGAAAAAAGTTATTGTGATGATATTCCCACACTAAAAGAATGTGAAGAAGCTATCAGAAATATGAAAAATAATAAATCACCAGGGTTAGATGGGATACCAGTAGAGTTTTATAAATTATTTTGGAATGATATAAAAACATACTATTACGATGCTTTATTAAAATCATTTGAGGCTGAAGAGTTAACTGGGACACAAAAGTTGTCAATCATAAGTCTCATTCATAAAAAAGGTGATAAATCTATTCTAAAAAATTATAGACCTATAAGTCTGACTAATTGTGACTATAAGATTTTAGCATATGTACTAGCTAGAAGACTACAAAAAGTGATTTTAAATCTCATTAACAATGACCAATCAGCTTATATAAAAGGTAGATTTATTGGATGTAACGCCAGATTAATTCAGGATATTTTTGATTATTGTGAAGATCAAAACGAAAACGGAATTCTTCTTTTTTTAGACTTTGAAAAAGCTTTCGATACTATTGAATGGTCCTTTATGTTTGAAACATTAAAAGCTCTGAATTTCGGACCAAATTTTATGAAATGGATAAAAATATTATATAAAAACCCCAAATTTAGAGTAAAAAATAATGGATTTATTTCTAAAACATGTAATATGACTAGAGGCATAAGGCAAGGCTGCCCAATATCTGCCCTACTATTTATTATAACAGTTGAAATATTAGTTATACGCATCAACTCTTCGGAGGATATACACGGTTTTAAAATTGAAAATAATAATGAAATTAAGATGCTACAACATGCAGACGATTCTACAAATCCTCTTAGAGATATAAAATCTGTAAAACATGTAATTAAAGTGGTACAAACTTTTTCGAAAGTTGCAGGCCCAAATCTTAACATTAATAAATCAGAATGTTTATTACTAGGACCCCTGAGAAATTCGTACAATAGTATAGAAGGGATAAAAGTGACTAACGATCCAGTGAAAACATTAGGGATATTTGTAGGACACAACAAAAAATTATGCTTGGAAAAAAATTGGCAAGATAAAATAGATAAAATAGCACAGATTTTAGAATCATGGGAAAAGAGAAAATTAACAATCTTTGGAAAAAAAGAAATAATTAATTCATTGTGCATTTCAAAATTGCAATATAATGCAACCATTCTTCCCAATCCACCCGGAGAAATTATTAAACAAATAAATAAATTAATCTTTAACTTCGTATGGAATAATAAAGACCGTATAAAAAGAAATACACTTATTGGGGACGAAAAACAAGGAGGTATAAACATTATAGACATTGAATCTAAACTCAAGGCATCCAAGGCATCTTGGATTCCAAGGTTACTAAATACAAATTCTAGTCTTGTATCATTCTTAAACTATCAATTTAACAGGGAAATATTGTCATTAGAATACATTCTAAAAACTAATTTAACAAATGTAGATGACTACAAAGAGCTAAAAAACATTCCCATCTTTTATAAGGAATCAATTTGTGCATTCAATGCATGTAAAATGATTAAAGATTTTCCAAAGCTATCCACGGATGAATTTCTAGCTTTACCAATATGGAAAAATAAACTTTTTACACATAAAAACAAACCAATTTATCTTGAAAATTGGATTAAATCAGGAATTTTGTACATAAGAGACCTCTATGACGCAGATGGGATATTCCATGATATTAGGTATTTCTATGATAAAATTTTATACAAAAATAATATCTTGTGTGAATACCTCATTATGAAGACTATTTTTAATAAATTTTCAAAAACATATGAGTGTGAAAAGGCAAAGTATATTAATATAAGACACAGTTCTACTGTACTATTAAAAGGAAACAGGTATACACAAATAAATAAAATAAAATCATCTGTTTTTTATAAAATTTTCATCGAAAAAAAATTTTTGAGACCAATAACGGAAAATTACTGGAGTGAATTGTTTGATACTCCCAGGTATCTATGGGCTTCCATTTATCATGTGAAAATCTCGAAAATGTCTGATAAGCATATAGCAGAATTTAATTATAAATTATTTCATAAATTATTAAACAACTAGTGCTAATTGTAACGGGGACCGTTACAGGTGTTCCCCAAACGCTCCCCAACTCCCTTTTGGTGCCATATTCCCTGTAATCTCTATTAGATAAGAAATACTTTATGGAAGTTAGACTTAATCAAGGTCTTCCCAGAAAAATACAAAATATATTTAAAAATAGGCATTGCACGCGTGTTCATGTGCATAACGACCATATTATCTTGTCTACACTATCTCAAATTTTAATATACTTAACATCAAAGCATTTAATCCAAAAGTATTAAAAAATTCACTCATTCGAGTGTATTTTTAATTTTACTCATTTAACGTGCACGCACGTGCAAGCACGTACATAATGACTACATCTTCTTGTAGGAGTCCCTTTTATTTATCGATGTTCTAAATCCCATCCTGTTTGGTAGAAAAACAAGGGAGTTATAACCATTTGAAGTTTTAGCCAATCAGATTACAGCACACATGCATGCGCGTTATTTCATAAATTTTTATCTTTATCGTATTGAAGGATATCTAAATGAATGACTATATTTTAAAATTCCAAACAATTCGTCAAAAAACAAAGGAGATATAGCCATATAAAGTTTCAGCCAATCAGATTGCAGCACACGTGCATGCGCGTGATTTCATGAGTTTTTTTCTATATCATATTTTAGGATATCTTAATGCATGACTATGTTTTAAATTTCAAAGCATTTCGTCAAAAAACAAAGGAGTTATAGCCATATAAAGTTTCAGCCAATCAGATTGCAGCACGCGCGCATGCGCATGCTTTCATGAAATATTTTATATTATGCTGTAGATCATCGTAATGTAGTTCTATGTCCAAAATTTCAAAAGATTATGACAAGAAACAAGAAAGATATTGAGACTTTAGTTTCAGCCAATCAGAGCAAAGCGAACGTGCATGCGCGTGAGATCTTGCTATTTTGACCATGCCATCTTGTCTATACTACTAATGTATCCTTACATTATGAGTTTCAAGAAAATTCATCAAGAAAAAGAAAAGTTACAGCAATATCCATTATATTGGTCATTTCACATGTTGCACGTGCGCGCTCTTGCAAGCACGTGCGCGCAAAATGACCTTCGTTCGGCAAATCTACATAACATCCCTACTGACCCTAAAAAGGTTTTACCTAAGTCGGATGTGTAGTTTACAAGATCACTCGCGGACAAAATTTTCCCAGGAAGAAAAATAAGAATAATAATAATAAGAAACAGAGTAAAAACAATATGTTCCCCAACTTCGTTTGGGGAACATAATAACCTGAGTGTGAGCAAGTGGAATCCAAATGTGCAACAATTTTGTGCTTACTGTGGAGATATTGAAAATATAATACACCTTTTATTTAACTGTAATGACTCAAATTTTATATGGCATAGAATAAGTACCATTTTAGGTTTCAAAATAAGTTGGAAGCATATTGTAATAGGTTTTTATGAAAACACAACTTTTACCAACGGCATGAATACATTGATATCTTACATTGCCTTAAAAATTTTTAAATATAAGATGAAGTGTAGATTGACAGATACAACTTGTAACAAAGATTCCCTGTTTAATTTTGTTAAATCATCTTTAAATACATATCAGTATATTGCAGAATTTTCATATGACAATGTACAGATTCACAAATTGCTGAAAAAAGTTTGTATTAATTTGTAAATGTAAATATATGTTACCAGCAGGTCCACAAAACCAGTTGTGGAGTCTGCGTGTTAGCATGAGGGCATTATGGACTCTTGAAAGTGTAGAAGGTGGCCTATCATGCTAACATAGGAGCATACTGTCTCCTATCTATTATTATCATCATAATTAGTATAATTATCATTTTTATTATTGTCTTAAATTTATTATATCTTTTTTTTCTTCTTTCTATGTGAAAAGAATCATCAAATATCAATGTATGATGTTTATCTGTGTGTTATTTATAGCTTTTCTTTTTTTCTTTATTATATATGAAAAGAATCATCAAATGTCAATGTGTAATGTAGTTTATCTGTGTTATTTATAACTTTTCTTTTTTCTTTATTCTATGTGAAAAGAATCATCGAATGTCAATGTGTAATGTAGTTTATCTGTGTCTTATTTATATCATTGTTTGTTATCAATAAAAGGGAAAAAAAAAAAGGTCCTATTATGAGCAAAACATATAT
The DNA here is from genome assembly GCF_032062105.1 of Saccostrea cuccullata. Lineage (NCBI taxonomy): Eukaryota > Metazoa > Mollusca > Bivalvia > Ostreida > Ostreidae > Saccostrea > Saccostrea cuccullata. The sequence goes on along the minus strand of NW_026929203.1, from coordinate 16,694 downwards.
CAAAATCTAATTTCAGGCGCGGATCCAGAAATTTTTTCCAGGGGGAGGGGGGGGGGGGTCCACCTCAGTCAAAAAAAAATCCTATCCCAGAAATTTCTTGACAACCAAAAAAAAAACCTAAAGTAAAAAATGTGTAAAAATGGGGGGGGAGGGGGTAGTGGTGACTTCCATTGCCTCAAATGTTTAACTTTTCATACCCATTTTACACATATTCGTGTTTACCAGGGGGGTCTGCGTTTTCCAAGGGGGGTCCATTGTGACTTTTTCCTTGTTTTAGTATATACATTTTTTAACCTTGTAAATTCCAGGGGGGGTCCTGCCCCACCCCCCCCCCCCCCGACAGATCCGCGCATGAATTTACATCATTAATAGAATTCAGACTGGTATATAATGAATTAAGCATGTATAAAATAAATATAAAAGGTTCTGAGTTATAGGTCACAGGGTCTGAGAATTTCATATTCAATTTGATGAATACATGTAAATTATAGAATTATTTTGACTTTTTCCTTGGAAAGCCTCCCAATATGTAGGAGCGTGTATTTAGAGGCAAACACCTTAGTGCGGGTATTACTGTCTCATGACAGCATCTAGTTATCGTTGTTAATGAATAGTTTGTAAAATGGAATTAGTAGATAATGGTGTAAACGTTGTGTTAAGCATGAAAAATGGTCGAAAAATGCAACATGTCTTTCCGAGAGCAATTTGAGAAAAACTGGCATTTTACAAACGTAGTATGTTTTGTAGTAACCCAACTCATTCATCTGATTGGTCGATTTGTCAGTCACGTTGTACCTCATTTAGCATGTAAATTTATTCCGACGTCACATAAAATAGCTTCCTTGACCTGATAAACAGCAGTCAGCATACCGTGTTCATCACACAGCGGAGACCGCTCTCTTGAGAGTCCACCACGACATAACATCAGCACTAGACATGGACTCGAGTGTTGTTCTATTGATGCTGGACTTGTCTGCAGCCTTCGTTGTGATTGACCACATTATTCTAATCAATCGCCTACAGTTTCCGTTTGGCATAACCGGTATGGCCTTTTCATTGATACAATCATACCTAAGCGATCGACACCAACGAATTGCTGTAGGTTCATCTGGTCTAGAGACTTCCATCTACGATCTGCCGTTCCCAAGGAATCGGTTCTTAGACCAAAGCTTTACAGCGTGTTTGCTAAGCCAATTTTCGATAACTGCCTTATACATAACATGAAATTCCAGAGATATGCAGATGATTATCAGCTATATATGGCAATAATATCTCCTAGCAATTACATCGACGTAGCATCTCGTTTGCAAATTTGCCTATCCGTTATACGTACTTGGATGCGCTTTAACTTTCTAAAGAGAAATCAAGATAAAACAAGATGTGTTTGTGAAACAGTGATGCCCCCATATTGAAACATAGTTAAGATTAAACTTTTCTTAGATGCAAAGTTAATATATTGGTACTCAAGGTAGGGTCTCCTCACTGGATATACAATTGTAAAACATGAAAGCCTTATCACCATGTTCCCAAGTTATGGCCCGGCTAAATTTTTTTCATAAGAATGTAAAACTCCAAGATCAAAGTCATCCAGAAGGTCAAGGTTATTGGTATTGAATGAAAGGTCTTGTCACAAGAATTACATATGTCTTGTTTATGACAGTGCCTTACTACTAGCATCAATTTGGGCGGAAATAAATGGAAATTGTCATTATGTGTGAAAAATTTAGGTGTTTCTTTGATTCTGCATATATGCTGATGATGGATCACTAAATTTGAAACATAACTAAGTCATGTTACCATCAGCTGCTAAATATTGGCCGCATTCAACCTTTAATATCAGAGAGTGCTTGTAAGACCTTGGTATGCCCACTTGTAATCCCTCGTCTAGATTATGGCAATGCCTTACTATACGGTGTTTAAAACCTTGAGGGTGAACCTTTTAAGCCTACCGTATTTCAAGTATAAGTTGAAAACTTCATCTCAGTATCTATATTTTACAGAATTAATTTAATGGAAAATAGCAGAATATATTTTGCTATCTCTACTTGTCATTATTTATGTACGTATACAGTATTCTTTAATCAATGACAAATGTTCAAACTTGACATACTCTAAAATCCCTAAGTTTTAGACGTCCTTTGTTTCTGCTGTAAGAAGATGGAATGCATTACCAGCACGAAATATTAAATGTCATATACTTCTACAAGGACTTGAGTTTAACTACTCGACATCTCTTTATCCACGAAATGAAATCTCCACGAACACAGATATTCTTACTTCAATGCACTAAATATTCTACATCACGAAAAAGGATTTTTCAAAAATGCAATATTGGAATCAGTCAACGAAATATTGAAAACTATTTTCTGTGAATTTTACTTAGTTAAGAATGTTTAGGATTTCATTTCAAAAATTGATAGCACGATTTAATGGATCTCTTTTTGCCTTTAAGATAAGATAAATAAGATTTTCAATAGAATTCAAGGGTTTTTTTTTTAATTTGACTGAGTATATTGCTTCAATTCTCACAGGTTAAAGAAATTTTCACATTTTCTACAATAAAACCAGATCGATATTTTCTGTCATTTTATACAATTCAAAATATTAAGAACCATTTACGCTTTTACAATCATGTATGAAGTGCTGCTTTTTTCTTATAGATAATTAATTTGTATTCTTATTTATTAGGAATCGGCCGAATGACATTGGTAGACGTATAAACGGTTTAAAAGAAGGATTTAGTGAACTTACAGAGACACATAAGAAGAGAAGCTAAAAAGACTTTGAGAAGTTTAGGATATACATGACATACGTAACGGTTTGTATAGCCCATGAATGATATACATGTATATCCTATGCATGATATCATTCTAATATCAAGAATAGTATACATGCAGGCACCTTGGATATATGCCTATGTAAATTTGTTGGCAATAAGGAAATTGATTGATAACTGAAAGGAAGTTAAGATTTATTACAGCCATTGCTTTAAATATATAGCCTTTTCACAATGCTGGGATGCGCTATCTATGTGATGTGTTGTGTGTTGACTACAATAGCCGCTCTCTTTCAGTCGTATTATTTGGCGGTAACTGACTTAGATGACACAGTATTTTACGACACTCTTTTGTCATTACACCATTCGGACTCCCTCGCGCTATGTTTGGCTATGTGTGGTCAGAACTGTAACTGTCTTGGCTACAACCACCAGACAAAGAGATGTCATCTATATAAATTGTGTGATTCTGTGAATATAACCGATAACGAAACTGGATGGAGGTATTACAATTCAAACTTAGAAGGTATGGAATATAAACAAATGAAAGCTAATTTCTCGAAACTTAAGGAAGATGAAAGAAACAAAAAAAGATGTTGGTACTGGTATTTTTTAGAAACAATATTGGTTGCGATTAAATTTTGAAGAATACTTTAATATATTACGAAATTTACACCTTTCTTCGGTTATTAGAATTCTAACCTTCTGCAACCACCGTTTTAAATCTTTACAAAATGTCATCACTTAATGCATTTCCGCCATCATATGATGTCATAGGCCTTTGCAAAAAATTGTTATTAACCTTAATTTACACTTATTAGAAAATTATCTTTTAGATGAATGCTTTTAAGTAGGTGTAATACAAATAATTGTTAAGTAAAGAATTTTTAAAATATATATTTTCTTCTTTTTTTTTAAAAAAATAATTATTTAATCTTTTAAAATCTTGTCAAGAGCAATAATTCCTTGTGTATTAATTCTGGCATTTTTATTATTCTGTATATCATGTAAAATACTTTCCCTGATATTCTTGATTCTAGTATTTTTAAAGTAGAAATTACTTTGGTACTTTTAGCATCAGAATTGCCCATTTTTACGTAACGTTTATAATACTGTTCACTAAAAATGAACGATTTTTAATGCTGAGATACACTTCTGTTTAATATTGTCTACCTCCTTACAAAATATGGTAACCTATACTAATTTAGCTCTTTTTGGTTAATTTTTACTATATACAGTAAAGTGAAAATAAATGCGGTTTTTCTATTTTGAACCATTAAAACTCTGAGGATGGAAATACCTTAAAATCAATCAATATAAAACTGAAAATTAAAGCAATTAAACCTATTAATTAAATTACATGTTATTTTGAAGATCTTGATTAAGAAAATTGTCTGTATCATCTGTTTGAAAACGCACGCTCACGGAAGAGTATTCAAAACGTATATTAATCATTATATTAAACTATTTTCCTTAGATTTTATTTCACAAATTTTACATTCAAAGATAACAACAGATCTAAAGAGAATTCATCTGAAACCTACAAATAAGATCTTTATAGGAGATGGTTGGCTGTTGTATGAGATGCATTATTACTTACAAATCAAGCAAAGGGCCATCTGGCCAAATGCCAAGGTAAGAATAAAATGTCAATTATCATGCATGTTTTCATACATACTGACATAAACAAATATATGTTAGTTTTCCTATCGGTCTAATGGCTATTGATAAAGTTAATATAGACCATTTCAGTTTGAGTGCGAAAAGTTAGGAGCCCACTTGGTTTCCATAGAAACGGACGAAGAGAACATGTGGTTAACAGAAACCTTCCTGCCAGCCTGGAATCCTGGTAAAGTTTTTCTTGACAAAAATATAATTTCCAATCTAGCTTGTAACGCAAGATTTGATTGGTTAGCAGGCCAGATGTAAATAAAAGTATAATTGACTTTACCTTGGGGTAAAAATCATGAGGTCACAATGCATAGTTTTTCTTATAATACAAGAACAAATTATATTACTGTACGAGGGTTGTTCGAAAAGTTCATGGACGATGTCTATCTTCGTAATATATTACTCACTGGAAATTTAATACAAGCACATTATAATATGTGAACATATATATTTTGTTGATGTATGAAGTTACATTCCATTCGATTTAAAAGAAAACAATTTATTTTATTTCAAATTCAACATGTTTTGTACCCGCGGATCACACTTAATGGCAATGTAACGTCAAAACATAGCTTCAAGAATTTGTAAAAAATATACTGAAAGGAAAAAGAAACATAGGGTAAACTTTTGAGGTGAATTAAATTTGTTTTTCGTAAAATATGTTTTAGTTTTCCTACCTAACTTTTAAAATCGTCTTTCAAAAAGATATAACCAAATTCCCATTTGATTTTTCTATTAATTCATGAGTTATTGAAGCTCAAATGACGATACCTAATTATATATATCTTTAATGTCTCTCCCGTTTATCTGTCAGAGCATTATTTCTTCTTTGCATGGGATTTCATCAGAGTGTTTATCTTTCAAACCCTGGCTATATTTGGCATGAGTAAACACGCAAAAAAATAAGTCAAACGGCGTCAGTGAGAGGAATACAACTGTAAGTTCACTGGCTCAAAAAAAAAAAAAAAAAATTGCGGAATTGTTTTCTTTCAAATTTCGTAGGAATGTAATGATTATGATCGTCTACTGTATAAATGGCTGTTTTTGTGGTAATAGGGTGGCGATTTAAGAGATGGCAGGACAAATTACCCGCTCGTAACATGGCTCTGTTTCGCGTTAACGTCATCGTCACGGTTGATTGAAAACCATTCCAGACCCTCTCTGACAACGGATAACAAGTTTTATTGGGAAAATTTACAAGAAACTGCTTAGTAAACAGTTGTTGCTTTTTTCATTAATAGTGCAATTCGAAAACAAGACCCCATTGAACTTCCGTAAACTGTACCAAGATTGCAAGAAATTCATAATGTCTCTTAATATTGAAAAACGATGTGCATACCTAATACATGTATATGCATCAAATAATGCAACTAGAATTGATGGCAAACTCGTTGTTATCAAATTGCACGTGTTTTGGGCTTTTTAGCGTTTCCCTATGTGACGTCATAAATTTTACGGTTGAGAAATTTTGAACACTGATTTTGGTGCACAGTAACTAAATTCCTCTTCTGACCAATTTTCGTAATTTTCGGTTATGTGGTCAAACTTTTTTCGAAGATTATGATACCCTGCGTTTTTTTCCCCTTTCAGTATACTATTCCTATATTTCACACGGTGTTATCCAATATCCACTCGATACCTTATTTCTAATACTTGACATTTATTTTTTTAAATATTGTTCTCGATGTATAATTTCCTTTGTTAAGGTTTGAATTTCTGTTATTACTGAACTCTGCTGTCACAAGATAAGCAAGTCAAATGCCTTTCCTTGAGGTTCCAACTTTTTGGAGTTTTTGTTCAGATTTTTACCTGTCTTTACAGATTGTTCTCATCCAATACAGAGTCTCTACAGTCCCAGAAACGTTCTACTTTCCCATTTTTCCGTTCGCTCACCGTTCGTTCACCGTTCGCTCTTCGTTCACAGTATTGCGTTTACCGTTCACCGTGCGCTCGCGTTCACCGTTCACAAAACGTTCACCGTTCGCTCTTCGTTCCGTTTACTTTGCGTTCACCTTGCGTTCACCGTTCATTTATCGTTCAGTCTTCATTGTCATTCGGAACTCCGAAGTGAAAGGACTTATCTTTTTGATGGTAAGGATTTATATGTTTTTGAATTAAATAACTTAGATATCGTGTTTGAAGAATAATTATTTCATTGCAAAAAATTTCTATGATATTAATATTTCTATTATTATAACTCAGCTGTTACTTATTTCATGAAATTTCCCTGGAAAATTATACATTAAGTACCTACATGTATGTAGAACGATGCTAATATATTAACTTTTAAAAAAGGGCAATGTACAAACGCTTCACGCACGGCATCAATTTGTTGTAATTTTAAAGAGGACAAATTAATAATGGATGTATAATAATTAATCGAAGTCTTTTTCAGGACAAGAAATCATTTTAAAAAATCACATCTACGTAACCCGTATTTTAACTACATTTAGGTTTGAGAATTATGAACAGTACTGCAAATGTTCAGTTAATTAAATATCTTTAGGGCTAATTAAATTGATGGTGTGGTTTTAAATTTTAGAAAAGACCAACTGTTTAAAATAGTCTGTTATTAGAGAAGGAAAATTCCTTCCTTCACCGTACCTAAACATATGTTTAAATATATGTTTGCCATCCAGTATAATTAAGACCCCCACCCCCACCCCCGGTGCCTTTTCTCCCGAAATAAAATTATTATTGAGCTTTTTTTCAGTATATTTTAATTAATATTTAATTTGTATTGTAACACAAGAAAATCAGTCTTAAAACCAACATCAAACAGTCATTAAACAGTAGTACTTTAAATTAAATCTTTGCCGACAGTAGTATTTTAATTGGCAGGGAATATGTTTCAAATTCAATTTAAAACTTAATCCCTCCAAGTATATATTCCAATTATTTAATTTTTTTCTGCAGGAATGCGAAAATCAGATCTAGAAATGATAGGGAAAAAATATTAAAACTTCTTGGAATACTAAGTGACTCTTTGCCTTCGGCATGTTCGGTGAAACGCGATTTCCACACCTCCACTGTGTCGAATTATTTTAATTGACAGGACAAGCACACTACTTGCACGGACTTCCTGTGAACTGTGTGAACTTGATGATGTAAAATAAAAGCCAAGGATTACTGTCAAATGGATTTGTTAATCTAAAAAAAAAAAGATTACCTTTACTGCTTGGAATATTTAGGAAAAATAATAATTTTTATTTGATACAACATACATCTGAGAATCGAGGGGGTTATCTCTCTTTTTTTTCTCTCTCTCTCTCGTACATTTCTCTGTTCAATAAAAACTATGACAGCACATGACTTATTTTATTTTGAAAATTTAATCAATTACAAATAATTTGAATGCCTCTTTCCAACATCTTGACCGAGTATAATCACGGCCGGGAAATGTCTACAGATACAAGAAGAAGTTAGCTGAAATAATCGTCATAAAGAAATACAAAAGGCACATAAGTATAGAATATTTTGCATTAGAATTTAAATAAAAGGAGAGTTTTTATGCAGAACGATAACAGTCAATGTCAACAGATAATTGTGAATTTAAAAAAAAATCCGTTATTTTACTCAGAATCGCTTCGGCACGGAAATACATGTATGGTTGTTTCAACCACGTACAATGTAATTAATTCATTCTATAAGTAGTAGTTTTATCCTCAGAAGTCCACATTATTTTATTAGTGAAAAGAATAAGCATATCACTATATAAATAGATTAATTTTATATTTAATCTACACGCGTTCGGAAACAAATACACATGTTTTACGGCAAATAAAATCGTGTTATAAAAATATCGATTTAAAACATAGGTACATGTACATATATGTACAGAACAAAGATGTTTTTATTTATTTATTCATTTATTTATATTTAAGCACCTGAAATTAGAATTATAGAATAATCTCAATGTAAGGAAAAGATCGGAGGCATTCCGAATAAATCGTTTATCTTGCGTTCACCGTTCGTTCACCGTTCACTTTGCGCTCGCGTTCGCGTTCTGCGTTCACTCACCGTTCACATATCGTTCACCAAGTTGCGTTCAGCGTTCGAACATCGTTCACCCACCGTTCGCTCTGCGTTCGTTCACCGTTCGTTCACCGTTCAGGTGGGAAAGTAGAACGTTTCAGGGACTGTATCACTCAAATACTGCCTGTATACTATTTGTATACACATGCACCACTCGCTTGTGACATATTTTTGTTTATTCCGCCAACATTTAAAAATTTTATTTAAAAAATTTTCCCGAGTAAAACAAAAAATTTCATTTCTATCTGTTGCCTTGTGACGTTCTTAACCCCTTCTCTACCGCATCGGTCAATATGACCGATAGCGCGTTAAAACACGACAACGCGATAACAGGACCTCCGTATCTTTATAATAATAGCATTAAGGTATATAAAGTATATATCATCTTTTAGGAAATTTTCTCTACTTTCAGACCCTGTAAAAATTTCGAGCCTTATTAATAGGTTATGAATAGATTTTACGTTTTGAAGACATTCATGACTTTTTGAAAATGACGCAATTTTCCAAAGCAAGGACGATTTTCCTGACGATAGATATATTTTTTCCTGATAAAATCATTTAAATAAAATTAATATATTTAAAAAGGATATTTTCTCTGCTTTTAAAATATGTAAAAAATTATTGCTTTTACTTTTAAATATTTTATAAAAGCAAGAATTTTCTTCCACGCGTGTAATTTTTCTGGGTTTTATTCGTAATATTGAAATTAAACGCAGTTTTACCTTTATTTCTGTGTTGAAATAGGGAAAACAAAATACAGCTGGTAAAAGTGGAGAAAATTTCCATTTCAACAAGACTTTACTGATTTCTTTATTTTCGGTATTTTCTTAATTACCATAGTTTGAATTTTGAACCTCCGCGTAATTTTTTGTAGAAAATTCGAATGTAGTCAATATTTAACGTCAAGGTCGTTTTCGTTGCGCCTCATTCGGAACATGTATAGTACTATTATATTTAATTAAATATTTTTATTTAAATAGATGTTTTATTTTTAAAACAAGAGGCCCATGGGCCACATCGCTCACCTGAGTAACTACGGTGATGCAGATCTTTACCAGATTCCCTCTCTTGCTATACCTAGCATGCCCAACAACCTCCTTCCCTTTATTATTTTAAAACTTTAGAATCTAAACTATCTAAGGATGCTTTCTCATAAGTTTCAGCTTTCCTGGCCCAGTGGTTCTTGAGAAGAAGATTTTTAAAGATTTGTTCTATATATTTCTATGTAAAACTTTGATTCCCCGTTGTGGCTCCGCCCTACCCCCGGGGGTCATAATTTGAATGATTTAGAATTTACCCTACCCCAGGATGCTTCCACATAAGTTTCAGCTTTCCTAGCCTATTGGTTCTTGAGAAGAAGATTTTTAAAGATTTGTTCTATATATTTCTATGTAAAAATTGGATTCCCTATTGTGGCCCCGCCCTACCCCCGGGGGTCATGCTTTTCAAAATTTAATATCTACACTACCCAAGGATGCTTCCACATAAGTTTCAGCTTTTCTGGCCCAGTGGATCTTGAGGAGAAGATTTTTAAAATTTGTACTATATACATGTATTTCTATGTAAAATTTGGATTCCCTATTGTGGCCCCGCCCTATCCCCGGGGGTCATGATTTTAACAATTTAATATCTACACTACCCAAGGATGCTTCCACATAAGTTTCAGCTTTCCTGGCCTAGTGGTTCTTGAGAAGAAGATTTTTAAAGACTTGTTCTATATATTTCTATGTAAAAGTTGGTTTCCCTATTGTGGCCCCGCCTTACCCCCGGGGGTCATGATTTTAACAATTTAATATCTACACTACCCAAGGATGCTTCCACCTAAGTTTCAGCTTTCCTGGCCCAGTGGTTCTTAAGAAGAAGATTCTTTAGTGACCCCACCCTATTTTTGTCTTTTCTTGATTATCTCCCCTTGTAAGGGGACTTGGCCCTTCATTTTAACAATTTAATTTCCCCTTCACTTAAGAATGCTTTGTACCAAGTTTGGTTAAAATTGGCCCATTGGTTCTTGAGAAGAAGTCGAAAATGTGAAAAGTTTACAGACGGACGGACGACGGACAAAATGTGATCAGAAAAGCTCACTTGAGCCTTCGGCTCAGGTGAGCTAAAAATGGTTTAAAATAACAGTAATTATATTTACATCTTTATAGAAATGTAGTACATATGTATTTTTGTTTATTTATGCAATGTGCAATAAGTTCATTCAGTGTTGATAAAAACAATGTTTGATTCCTAAAGGTCTACGTCAAAAAAATAAGATTTTATTGCTGTTTGCTTTAAAATATATTCTTAATATAAAATACAATTAAACATATACTGACATGAAATTTAAAAAAAAAAACTTTGAAAACACAATGATTTAATATATACCGAGTGAGAATACAGCCCGAACCAACGCTTAAACGACTCATTACGGTATGAGTTGATATTATTCGAGATTAACACCACGTGTTTCCGCTTTAGCAGTAAACAACAACAGCATGGATTTTCATGATTATTTTACGATGGAGAACACGTCAATTCATCAAATATGACGGGTCTTTTCTTTGGCATTGTATGTGAGTAAGTATTGATTGAAAAGTTTAAAAGTGTTTTAAAGTACATTGACTGAAATGAAAAGACATTATAGACTACCAAGGACCTATATACTAAAGTACTAGTATAAACTGGACCCTGGCTACACGTGTACATGTGATATGAAGCCGTTCGCTGGTTTGACATCGTCGGTAACCAACAAATGATACTTTTCGGTTCTTTCAACGATCACAAAAACTATGTCACTGTTTTCTCAGTATGGAATCCGAATACTGTGTTGACTGATTAATAAAATCAATAAAATATTTTTGTTCGATGTACTCCGACCCACATTTTTCAAGATGGGTAGGTAGGTCGTTAATTTTCAGGTGGTTTACACTGCTGAAAAATTGATAACTGTCATAAAATCACACATTTCTTAACAGTTCACATTTGATATGTTTGTTAGCTACACAAGTTTATTGCTATAAAAACTTTCAGTCAAAAAGCATCCTATAGAAATTATACATCTTTGCTTTAAAATGAAACAATTTTAGTAAATTTAAAAAAAAAAAAAATAAAAGTTTAAAGTGCTGAAAAAATTATTGGGTAGGGGCAATTTTGACGGGTCGTCAGAGTACATTAAACAAATCAATTTTTGTATTGTTGGCCTGAACATCCAAACCGTGTTTTGCGATGATGGATTCGAATAAGTTCGACTTATTTTTGTGTTGTTTTTGAATTGGGTAAGTTTTCACGACCACCTCTAAGTACCATTTAAAGAAAAATGAAACTTGACATAATTAACACAAACACAAAATTTTTTTTTAGCATGTGTAGTGTGCTGGTACCAAAGGCTTCAGAACTTTCATCTATGAAGACCCACTTGCTAATCCCACCAATGGCCACCATGCACAGAAAAGACCATGATGTGGAGAACATAGGTGCTTAGTTATTAGTATGTCAATTTTATTGCAGTCAAAATTCCTCATTGCCACTAGATGACTATTAGTCAACACTTCCATGTACATGAGTAGCCCAACTGGCGCAGTGGTTAGAGCATCTGCCCTATAGTCGCGAAGTAAGGAGTTGATCCTTACATCACAGGTTCGAATCTTACTATGAGACATGGAGACCTGTCCTTCTGATGAGACACTATAAAATTATCTTATTATACTTATATAAACCAATTAAGGTCCCTTGTCGCAGTAGGTGCTGGCATGAAAAAGATCCCTCACAGCTCGATAACCGTAAGTGCCGAGTATAGAACAAAATTTGCATCTGTCCACCGACAGGTGGTGGCGTCTCCATCTGAGAGAGAAATTCTATCTAATAACATACAAACAAGCCCTTGTACATAAACACCTTGTCCCTCTGAAGTAACAGTTTTCAGTCCAACATGCCCTTTCTCTTAACAACCCTGACAACAGAAACTAAAAAAGTATACTTCATGCACTTGATAAAATTAATGGTTAATTATGCTATTTTTTAAAATTTATAATTGATTAACCATGATTGTTTAGTACAATGCTGGCAATTTTTCAGTCATAATACAGTGATCTGACTTCACCAAACCATTTAACTACAAGTATGACAAAATATGACATATATAATATAATATATATGATATGCTTTGTAAAGAGTTTTTAACAACAATATGAAAGGAAAGTTATATCAATGTGTCAATTGTAGATTTCTGTATAAACTAAATTATCTGATTAAAAATACATATTCGATTAGAAAAGCTTAATTTTTCAAAACTTTTTAGCTCTACTGGTCAGAGACCAGAAGAGCTTATGCGATAGTAATGCGTCCGGCGTCCGTCCGTCTGTCTGTAAACAATTTTTCAAAATGCTACTCCTCCTACAGTTTTGGTCTGATTTCAGTATAACTTGGCACACAAGTAGACTAACTAAGATACATAATTCTGTATATCGGTTTTTGATTTTGATGAACGGTGTTGCCGTGGTTACTAAAAATAGAAATTTCTGTGAAATTCTTTCAAAATGCTACTCCTCCTACAGTTTTGGTTTGATTTCATTATAACTTGGCACACAAGTAGAATACACTAAGATACATAATTCTGTGTATCGGTTTTTGATTTTGATGAACGGTGTTGCCGAGGTTACTAAAAATATAAATTTCTGTGAAATTCTTTCAAAACGCTACTCCTCCTACAGTTTTGGTCTGATTTCAATATAACTTGGCACACAAGTAGAATACATTAAGATACATAATTCTGTATATCGGTTTTTGATTTTGATGAACGGTTTTGCCGTGGTTACTAAAAATAGAAATTTCTGTGAAATTCTTTCAAAATGCTACTCCTCCTACAGTTTTGGTTTGATTTCATTATAACTTGGCACACAAGTAGACTACACAAAGATACATAATTCTGTGTATCGGTTTTTGATTTCGATGAACGGTGTTGCCGTGGTTACTAAAATAGAAATTTCTGTGAAATTCTTTCAAAATGCTACTCCTACAGTTTTGGTCTGATTTCAGTATTACTTGGCAAACAAGTAGAATACACTAAGATACATAATTCTGTGTATCGGTTTTTGATTTTGATGAACGGTGTTGCCGTGGTTACTAAAAATAGAAATGTCTGTAAAATTGTTTCAAAATGCTACTCCTCCTACAGTTTTGGTCTGATTTCAGTATAACTTGGCACACAAGTAGACTACACTAAGAACATAAAGAGACTTTATCAACGATCATTATTCTATTTAGTTTCAAATCCCAGCTGCTTAAGTACTTTTGTCTTCCTTTGCTATAAGTTCAAACCAGTAGAGTTTCAGTCTCGACAGAGACTTCTGTTTTTTTAAATTTGTTACAGGAGTCGGGACAGAATACATTTAGAAACTAATCATGCCTTGGTCAAATCAAAGGACTTCCCTCGGTCTTTCAGAGAGATGGCAGAGAGTTCATTCAACATGAAGATGATGTGCACATAATGTAATCTGGAATCTAAAGTTAGAGACAAAGACCTGCAAACTTACTAGCAAATAAGCCTATCTGCTTGTTAATTATTCTTTGCTGGATACTTCACTTTTAGGAATGCTCTTTATTTCTATCAATAATGCAAGTGGTAATTCAAGATCATGTCATGTGATATAAGGAATTCTGACTTTTGACAGCATAAGTCAAGGGTTTGTGAGAAGAGTAGCAAATACTAAAGAAATCCTGGCTACTGAAATGCAGAAATTGTATGCCACATAAATTGGATGAGTGAAAGATTGTAGCTGGAGTTCTGTGCTTGTCCATCTTTGCTGTTTTTTCATATGCTTATAAAATGACAAAAGTTGTTTTAACAAGTGACCCAGTAAAGACTTGAAAATGTAAAATAATTCTTGTAAGAAAAGAAAAATTGTAAATGTTTTCTTTTACAATTTATTCTAGATGACAAAAAATGTGTTTGACTTAGTTTTTGAAAATGACAAAATAAGTACTCTTTTGTGTAATTAAAAAATGATACTGGTTGCAATACATTTTTACCTTAATATGATTTTAATAGTATTTGTCACTAAGATTGAAATACTTGAGAACACATCTTACAAATTTTGTTCTAGTTTACTTAAGTCAGAGATATATTTTTTGAATGGCAACCAAGATTTGAAAAAAAACCAAGGTAAAACAAAACTATTCACTTTTGTGATATCTCTGTTGATTTTTTTTGTTTACAATTTTATGTGTCAGTTATTGGACAATATGGCCATAATAATTGCAGCATTTCAAATTTGATATATACTTACAATTTAAGGCAGGTTTCTGTACTGATATGACCTTGACCCCTAAAGAGCAGAAATTTCAGGGTCAATACTTAAGACAATTATTTGTTGGATGTTTTATACATTATTTTTGACCATATATCTTACAAACGATACCATGGAAAACTGTCTAGAATAAGAAATATGAAACCTATAAAGCCAAAAAATTGAATATTGCTGTTGCTTAGCAACCATTTAAAGGTCATTCAACACAGATTTGAACAAAAATAATATGTGGATATTGCAATTCAGTATGATGCCTTCTAAAGAGTAAATTCAGAATTTTCTTCTTTAGCATCCATTGTTACAAATTTTAGCAAGAAAGATGAAAAGTTTTTGGAAAATTTTCTAAAATTATGCACTTATTTGAACTTTGACCTCCAAAAAAAGTGAATCTAATGAGGTCAAACTTTAAGACAATTATCTGATGTATATTATTTTCAGTATCATTACCCCACATTTGACTTTACAGTGTAATGGAATGCATAAATGTGTGTGGGATTGTGATAAATGTGAAATGTTAATTGCGTTGTCATGTTTACAATGTGCGATATTTCTTGTCTCATACGTTGTTGTGACATGTCGAGGAAATTCGAACTGGTATTGATGCATGATTACTGTATAAATGCATATTATATTTATTAATTTCGATGTTAATCATATTCATTTTTACATACTTAATTACCTCTATTCATATGATTACGTCTATTATTGTGGAAAACTGTAACTTGTATCCAAAACTGTGAAGAAAGATGTTTTGACTTTACCGGGAAATCACATGTTTTCATACTGCAATCCCGATCCCGATCGAACATGATTTGTATAAAGAATTTCGTATTTATCCTGTACTTTGACTCGAGTACTGTTTTCTTGTAGTAATGTTATGTAATTAAAATAAATATTATCGTATTTTTATTACCGTTTTAATGATACAAGTTGTGTATTGTAAATATGTAGGTATTGCTATGACCTAGTTACCTAGATACGTTTGTATAACATACGGGTTCTTGTGCTAGATAGATAGAGGTACGGCAGCCGTTAAGGGTGACAATCTATTATTGTTGAAAGGTATTTTTTATTAGTTTTTAAGTACTTAAATGATATTGTAATATTATAGAAAGGATTTTTAACGAATGTTATAGTGAATAGGGATTTGTATTACATTGTTCAATATTTTTTAAAGGAAAATATCTAAATTTAAACCTGAAAATATTATATTTCATATTTTATGTTCTAAATAAATAGTTCATATTAATTGATATAATATTTGTGTCTTTTCTAACGTTTTTGAATTTAAATACACATAACAAATTCAGCAAACGCAATAATTGGTGGCAGCGGTTAAAAATTGAAAATTTAAATAATTTTTTGTATTTATTTTATTGTTTTTTGAAAAAAAAAGTATTGTTTGAAAAAATTCACTTAGGAAAATGATGTTAAGAAATAGAAAATTAGATTCTCCTAGTTTTAAAGTGGGGGAAAATAGGGATGTAGAGTTTGTGAATCAAGGTGTTCAATCATCTTCTGTGGTGGAAAATGTGTGTTCCCCAGTGCACAGCCCAAGGAGGATTCCAAGCATGATGGGCATTGACAATGAAGAATGCAGGAATGAAAATCAAGGTGAGGTAGAGAGTCTGAGACGCAAAGTAGGAGAATTGGAGGAAGCATTGAAGATAGCCAGCAGTAAACAGTCAAGTCAGAATGGTTTGTATCCCAATCTAGGTCGTTACACTCATCCTCCAGGCTATAGTGGATATTCTCAAGGACACAGTGGTTATGCCCAAAATGCTACATATCCATCAAGTGTAATCCAGCCAAACCAGGGAAATTATCAAATGCGATGGACCCCTCAAACCACAAATAATCGTCCAGGTTGGAGTACTTATCCTCAGCCTAGCTGGCCTATTCCCAATGAAAGTGGAAGTACA
>NW_026929202.1:0-37189 GCF_032062105.1 Saccostrea cuccullata | reverse complement strand
TTAAAAAAAGGAAATAACAAAGATCGTGTAAATAAAGATGTGTATGTTGGTAAGGCTAAAATATATGATTACGAAAAAAAACCCTTTTACTTTTAAAAAAATTTAAAATTTTTTTTTTTTAAATGGGCGAAATGGGAAGTTAGAGAACCTTTATCAAAATTTTTCTTCTATATCATTTTATTTAATATAAAAATATGCCTTTCTCTACCTCTACAAAGTGGGAGAGGGAGGTAAATAGCGGATTTTACTTTTATTTAAGATTGAATTTACTTTTCTAAACTTCAGCAAAAGTCTATACTCACAATAAATGTAAGAAAAAAATATAACCAGGTGCATTACCTAGGACACAAAAAAGCTCTTACCACAAGATAATGATGGCATAAATTTAACGGTTACTTTAATATCTAATTTTATATTGTATGCTTGCATAATGAATTCAATCAGTGAAGCGTTATGTCGGTAAATACCACGAAAGAGTTACATACCAGAGATATCGTTTTTCCATCCTTAAATGTGTCAACTTGCTGCCCGCAATTTTATATCTGACTGCAGATTTTTTTCTGATTTACACAAGGAGTGATTTAAAAACGACCCCAAATTTCTGTTGAAGAAAAACTATTGATGAAGGCTATCGTCAGAAAGACGAAAAGGTCAGTTCTTAAATTTTACGTTTTAATTTTTTTCTTCCTATTATTATTATGAGATTCTCTCTTAAAATAAGAACTGCTGTACTTTATACTTTATCCTTCAACTAAGCCTTGTATTGACTTAATAAAGGTAACCTAATAAACCAAAGTGTTTTCCGGTCACAGCCCTAATAAAGCAACGTGCATGTAATCCAACGTTCTAAAAGCATTGTGACGTCATATATATTGCAATGTTTACGCCCTGGCTTCATAGTTTCAACTGCAGAGATGTGCCAATAGCTGTCGAAAATAGCTTTTTTCGTAAAAAAAATATGTTGGAGAATAAACAAAAAACATGATAACTGTTTTGAAATATAAGCGATATTTGGGCTCCGGTCAAAAACGTAAGGGCTTGGCAAGCCTCGCCCTCCATCACGTTTTCATTCTTGCCCTAATATCGCCTTTATTTTAAGATAGTTACCATGTATTTTATATGTATACTTGCACAAAATAAAACCAGGACGGGGATAATATCCCGATTGTGACACGTACATGTTGTACCCCGACTGAACAAAACAGGACGTACACATAGTTCATTTAACATTATGACTCTAAAAACATACCATGCTTTCTTTCCCCATTACGCTTATTGTAAGTTTGATACATTTGGAACATTTATAATTTAAATTTAAAATTTCAATTAATTTTTAATTGTAGTTTTGGTGTGCAAAGTAAATTGTTACTTTTTCAGTATTTTGAAAATATCAGATATCTCAAACGCTAATCCACTTTATTGACATATTCTTTGAATTCAGTAAATGCGTTTCTGGTGAAATAACAAATTACATACTTGACACACTCGATTACTTCTAGAGTTTTATATTACAAGATTGATACCAATTTTAGCAGATATTATTCACGGTTGAAAATTCTATGGTAAATATCATGTACATGTTTTGAAAGCCATTTCGTATTTGTTTTCTTTATTTTAGTAAAAAACAAAAATAAAGAATTAATTTTTTTTAAAAATTCATGCATGAAAAAAATCATACGTTAAGAATTAGAGATAAAAATGTACTTTATTTTTGTTTCATTGCTTGATTTAAATATACTGTATTTTATTGTTTGACACAAATTAAATCAGTTCTTCAAGTTCTATGGAGTTATGTAATTGTGGATACAGATAGTACCATCGTCATAATAATAACTAGCAAAGTAAATAATATTAGAAAGTAATATAAATAAACTCAAATGTTAATTATATCTTCCAGATACATTGGTAAATTATAAATTGCTGAAAATATAAAACAGTCCAAATCATAAGACAATGTATCAAACTTTCATTGTCATTGATGTACATGTACATATGTTATAATTGATGTGTTGTAACTGAAATCTCCAAATGAAGGAAATAAAGAACGAATGAGAATTGCAGGAAAGCTTTAATCAAAGTTTAAATCAACAGACGTACAAAACAGAGTAATTATTAAGGAACAAAACCGAAAGGTTCAGAAAAATAGCTGTATTGTAAACAAGGAATATTATATTTAGAATGGGTTTCATACAGATATTGAAAAAAATCAGGTTTACGAACATAGTCGTACAATATGTAATTATAGGCAGTTTTGTGGAATTGCTGTTGTGTTACAATGTTTTACATTGTAATGGATTTTGAATTGCGTTAGATTAAATTCAAATGTATAACTTGCTCGGGTGTTGCTAAAACGCGGAACGGAAAACGGAACGGAAAGCGGAACGGAACGGAAAACGGAATATATTATTTTAGAATAAATCACTTAAAATACACAAATTTTGTCATAAATAATATATTTTAAACACATCAATTCCCCTATTATAAAAAATAAGTTGATTTAGTCATATTCAGTTCTAAGGTCGATACAATGACTTTATCAGCAAATACGATTTATCATTGAGTCAAATGCTGACTGACGTTTTTTAATACTAATTGAAGACGGATTTTCCGTTATTTCCCGATCATGACAAAGAGCACACTGCGGGCGTGACCTGCTCACTCTTGATCAACATCCGTGTTTGCTCTCTTCATCCTATTTTGTATGTTTTATGGACTTTTGATATTGAATGCTGTTCGTTATCTCCATATTATTCATCTATGAAAATTGCTGACGTACGTAGCAGTGACATAGAATTGAATTTGAAAGTTTTGTGTGCGTGTATGTATGTGAAGGGGGTGGGTGGGCTTAAACTTATCTTAAAAGAATTTGACAAGCAGAAAAAACCCACAAATTTATGATTCGGGAGGGGGGGTAATCAGTTCTTACTCCAATGCCTTTCAATACTTTTTTTGTACTCCTACTAACCACTAATTAACAAAGTGTGGAGGCTTCAATAAACATTCCTATAGTGAAAAGGTTATGTCTGAAAGGGGGGATATTTGAAATCTAGGCGTAACATGTTTGTAGAGAATTAAAATGTTAAAAAAAACCTCCTAGATAGGTTAGAGCAGACCTTTCCGGCAAGCTGGGATAAACACCTCTAATATGTAAAGTTCGTTTGTTCTTTAAGTTTTATACAAAATCTTCCTATTATATTAAAATTCTGGATAAATGAACATGTGTAATTGGAAAATTTTTCTGTGTTAAAATTGTAGCATCTTTACATTTTGTGAAGTTATAGTTTGTTGTGGTACATGTGTGTAAGGGGAGGGGGGCAGGGCTGATATGAATGATGAAACATTTGAGATTATTTTCCAACTCTTTGGAAAGGTCTGGAAAATTAGAAATGGTCCGCCCCTCCCCTTTTGACATTAGCTTCCAGACCTTTTTACTATTGAAATGTTCATCGAAACCCAACAGTTTATTGATGCAATCATGTAGTAAGATTGTGTAAAAAAAAGTACTGAAAGATGTTGGACTTTGAACATACCCGCCCCCCTCCCCAAACAAAATTGTCTTTTGTATTTTTCGCTTGTCAAACTCTTTTGGAATAAGTTTAATGTAAGGGGCTCCACACACACTTTCAAATTCGACTCTACGTCATTGCTTTGTCAGCGATTGCTTTGTCAGCGATTGTCGTGAATAAGAGACTGAAAATGACTTAATAACCTGTTTTTGATAAAAGAGGATTTAATATCAATAAAATATATCGTTTGTGATAAAAATTATGTATTTTAATTGATTTAATATGAAATAATTTATTCCGTTTTCCGTTCTGTTCCGCCTTCCGTTCCGTTTTACGTTCCGCGTTTTAGCAACACCCTAACTTGTTCTACCAGGCATAATGAGAACATATGTTAAGTTTCAGTAGTTAGGGCACATACTTCAATTAAATGTATGTTAATTTGATCTATCTTAAATCTCCGCAAATCAAAATAAAAACTTAAATAATCGCTTTTAAAAAATGTGAAAAATTGTACGTATAAGTTAAAAATTATAACAGTCGGAGATAAAGCAAGTCATGTTCGATATTTAATCATAATAAGCCATATAAAATCTCGTCATACCGCATAAAACTTAGGTATAAAAGTTTTACTACACTTAAAAATGTCATTATAGATTGTCGAATTTGCCATCCTTTGAAAAGCAGGGAGGAGGTATGCAACGGTTGGGTCTCCATCCATTTGTCTGTTACGCTTTGGGGTACATCTTATCCACAACTCCTATTATACCTCCACTTAGAACATTTATTGAACATTTCACAGAACTATTGCTACGTGGTGCCATTGTGATATCAAATTGTAGTTTTAATTGGACACAGTTTAGGTTTTCCATTGTTAAACTAGGTTTATGATGTGAGAAAGCCTGGGGAATACTTATATATATATATACCTTTATGGTATCTCTCCAATATATAAACATACATGAAGTTTGTCAGAGGTTAGAGGTCAATACGTGACCTAATCAAACGGCGCAATGATCTACAAAATGACTTGCACTACTTGTTTTTCATGTATAGAAATGAACAAAATAAGCAAGTAAAATAATTATTATTTTATTTACAATGTAAACGAGTATTTCATACACTTTTTTGCTATCAATTTAACCTGCGTACACAAAGAATATACATATGAAAACTAGCATTTGTTAACAACTTTTATGACACTTTTGTCAGCTGCACAGTCTTTAACATTTATCCTAATTTTTTGGTAAGCCTTTAGTTTAAATTCCATATAAGACTATAATAATTTCATTTTAAATTCCACTCACGATAAATGTGTAAATCTGTTGGAAAATATCAAAGCGTTGCAATCACGCCACAAACAGATTCAATTGATTAATTGGCTTGGTCAAGTGTTTCCATCCATCGGATCCATCCATCCCTTTCTTTTATATATACTTGTATATAAAGTCGTAAAATCGTAATTTTTTATGTTGTTCATTGTCGAAAAATTGAAATATTTCCCTCATTTCTTCAGTCTGATCTAATAGTGTTAGGAACAGTTCAGGTATAATATAACGTAGAGCCCAGACATACTGGCTGATTTTAACCTACATTACAGTTTTGTGGTATCTGGTAATAACAATGACTTAGGGCTTAGCTCTGATATTATATAGCAAAAACCATCTTTCCTACTACCAAATCTATAAAATAACGGCTGATTCCGCAAATATGACACGATTTGTCAAGAGTTTTGCCCGTTTTTCATGGCTATCTTACAAGGTAGTTTGAATACGAGGGTTCATAAAAATAAGTAAACTTTGTTTTATTCCTCATTTTTATTTAAATGATATGTATGAATTTGGATGAATTTTGCAACAAAAAAAAGAATTAATTAAAAATTCTAAAAATAAATATTTGTATATTTTAAAATTATTTATGATATGAAATTACAATAGTTAACCAAATCAAAGACTTGATGTAACTAAAGTTATTTAAAATTTTGTCTAGTCATACCTCATGAAAATGGGGCATAAAATGTTTTACTGCACCTAAAAATGTGATTATACATTGATCATTTTTACTTCTTTTTTCATAAAATTACCAAAAAAAACAACCAAATTACTAAGAATGAAAGAGATACTGGACTTTTCTACATACATCTGTTAAAATATTTTTCATATAATAATAAATCCAAAATAATTCCTTCCACTCATCCAAACATTAGATATTTTTAATTTGTTTACTAAATGTAAATGCAACTAAGTTTATGACAAATAAGAGTTTTGCGGGTGCCAATTTGCCAATTTGGAGGTGACAGGGTAAACGAACACAGTGTTAACTGTTTAGGCTATTTTATTTGTAAGTTGCAATTTCTTGCCTCATTTTAGACTATGTGATATTTATTGGCTTAAAAAAAAAATTTTAAGGTACTGTATGCCATGGTTCAGAAAAGATCAGTGAGTCCGTTACGCTTTGGGGTATCTCTTATCCACAATTCCTATTATACCAACACTTAGAACATTTATTGAAGATTTCACAGAACCTTTGCTACGTGGTGCCATTGTTAAGTGGTGCCATTGTGATATCAAATTGTACTTTTTGATTGAACACATTTTTGGTTTTGCATAGTTAAACTTGGACAATGATGTGCGAAAGCTTGGGGAATACTTGTATGTAATGTCTTAAAATCGTATTTTTTTTATCATTGTCAAAAAATTTAAATAATTCCCTCATTTCTGCAGTCTGATCTAGTATTGTTAGGAACAGATCGTGTATCATGTAACGTACAGCTCAGACTCCCTGACTGATTTTAACCTACATTAAAGCTTTATGGTATCGGGTATTAAAAATGACTCAGGGTTTTTTTATGATGCTATATAGCTAAAATCATCACTCCTACTGCCGAGTTAATATCCTTACATAAGCTTATGATACCACAATATGACACAATTTATGAAGAGTTTTGCTTGTAATTCATCTTGCAAGTGAGTTTCAATAAAAGGGCCCATACAAATATGTAAACTTTATTTTATTCCGTATTTATTTAAGAGGCAGTCCACCGAAAAACCAGGCAGTATTGTATTAATAGGCGGCACATCGAATGTGAGGAATATTTGATATTTTATGAAAAACAATATCAATGTAGTCCAAAAGGAATAATGTAATTGAAGATTTGTTTGAAAATTGCTTATTCAGTAAAATATCCTTGTGTTTTGTGTTTTTTGACTTCCCCTATATAAACCATTGAAAGTAGGTCAGAAACAAAGAACTGTAATTTCCAATACAATTTTAACAGGACTATAATTCACACTTAAATAAATCTTGAAATATTTCATCTTTTTGTTAAACAAATAAAATCATTGGGAAAAACACTTTTAATAGAAGTTTTCTGGCAAAATATATAAACGTTTTTATGAAAATTTGCGATGCAAGAGTTATCTCCCGTGGCATCGGTAAATCTGCTAAACATATTTTAATCGGAATCCTAGTGAAATATTTAGAATCGATACACTAAAGAAAATTATTTATTTTCAAAATATAATTCATTTTCGCCTCTAAACATAATATTTAGATTAAAATTGGCTATAAGATTCAGGTTAAATCCACGTTTCCATTGATGTATCAGTGACGTCATAATAATGCGTCACAATGAAATAGTTACAAGTTTTCCAGACAAGTTTGTAAATATATTCTTTGCGTAAAGTGTAAAGAAAAATATTTTTTTAAAAATGATTTCTCTTTTTCTGTTAAATATTCTTCAGCGTGCATTATACTAAATGTTAAATAATATCTTAATATCAAAATGATTTTACAAAGTACACGGGCGGCGTCTCAGCAAGATGACGTTTTGATGATAAGTAATTTTATACATGACCGAGATCTAATTTTTTAAAATTGATTTACCAGGATATGCGCTAAAATAATTAATGAAGTGTTTATAATGATTCAGAACATTTCTTATAAAAATAGGAATCAATGATGAATGTTTTAGATTTACGCAACATTTAATTCAACGAAGTTGGTAGATGTAAAAACTAAAACTTAAATACATTTATCTATGCAATCAAATAAAAATAAATGATCTACAGTACGATTAAAAAGGGAAAAAAACTGAAAAATAAGTTATAAAAATATTACTGCTGAACTCCCGACTGTAATTTGGCACTATAACGGAAGGTGGTTTAGTGAAACATTTTTTAAAAAATTTTATTTCTTAATTCTTATTTGGCGATTGAAACAATCACACGCTCATATTTAATATGGAGTATAAACCTGTGACTATGTTGACCAATGCTAAAATGTTTTCACGTTCATGAAACCAATTTTTAAAAATAATTATGCCATGACCCCGCACCCCCTTCCGCGCTTCTTGCTTGCGATTTATCGGCTCTTGAATAATTATACTATACATGAAAGAACTTATATTCTTATTTATATAAAATCAAATTTTGTTAAAGAGGAAAAGGCTTTACAGATGACAGGTGAGAAAAAACTTGGATAAAGTCGAGACTGTACACATAAAAATATTTCTTGCATTTAGGCAATTTTAATTTCGCTACTGATAGAATTTACTCTTTAATTCCTGAGACAAATAAAAAAGAAATTTTACTTGGAAATGAGATGAATAATGAAGCTAGAAAGTTGTCTGCACTGGTTGTTGCATAATGCATACACAAATAATTTTTTTTTTAAATCCCTAGTATCTATTAAGAAATCAATCAGATCAATTGTTTTACATGTAATCTTCATGTTAGTAAAAGACATTGGTAATTTAAATAATACATACATTTGAATCTATGAGTACACTCATTTAAAAACAGTAAACTGACTGAAAAGAAATAACAGACTAGCATTTTTTCTGAGAAATTAACACGAAGAGCCAAATTTAGGAAATTTTTCTAAATTTACGGAAAAACCGATCCAGATTGAAATAAAACCGATCCCGATCGAAAATAATGCAAAATTAATAAAATTATCAAACTAAAGGCACCTGTCACCTATATAATATGTTAAAAAATTAATCAAGTAATTTCTTAATCATATTACAACAAAAAAGCCAAATTTGACATTACTATTTTAGTATTTTCTTCTTTATACAATTCCGGTCGGGATCGGTTTCATTTGTGAAAACTATAAAAAATAAGTAAATTTGACTCCTTTTATTTCTTTCAAAATACCTTTTCCCAATGATTTTATTGAATGACCCAAAAGTTTGTACTTTGTATACATAAAAACATAAGTAAACAAATATGTCCTTGTATTGTATTGGGTTCTATAACGTAATTAAAATTGTATACTGAATTTAAACATTTACTTGTTAAACTCAAATTTGGACCAGATAATTTTTTTCTAAAGAAGTGTAAATTGGAGTCTTATTCATTCATAAAATAAAATATAAAAGTCTATTCTATAAATAATATTCATCGGCACATCCACCTCTGGAGTATCTGTTACATATAAAACAAAATAAAAACGTAGTATTTTTTTACCCTCATGTTGACCTTTTTGCACTTAAAATTAAGCATTTACCAAAACTAGGACTAGAGGAGCACTATAAAATTTTTTGATGTTGTCATGTGTAAACACTTGCTTTAATAAGTCTACATGCAAAAATTAATTAAAATCCATGACATGCGATGTGCCGCCCATTGCCTGGTTTTTCGGTGGACAGCCTCTTAAAGTCATGAAATGTATGAATTTGGATGAATTTTGCAACAATAAATTAATGATATAAAAATTTAAAAAAAAAAGAAAAAAATATTTTGATACCTTTCAAAATTGTTATTTTAATTGCAATAGTTGAGAAAATCAAAATTCTTATGAAATTAAAGTTATTTAAGATTTCGTCTATTCATACCTCATGAAAATGGGGCATAAAATTTTTTACTGCACCAATAAATGTGATTATACATAAATCATTTTAACTTCTTTTTTTTTTTCATCGAAATACGACCCCTCCTAAAAAAACAACCCCCAAAAAAGTACTGCTAAGAAAATAGATACACGACTTTTCTACATACCGTATAACTGGATTTTTCTACGGGGTGCTATTTTTTGCGAAATTCTGCGATCAAGTCTTAATCGCAAAAAATTCAATCGCAAAAAATACGTAAATAAAATCCGGAATTTTCAGTTGCGATCATCGAAGTTCTACTTTTACAGATACCGGAAGTATATGTAAATAATGCCATTGCACGTTTTCAATCGTATTTTACAGGTAATTTACTTGATATCATCAACAATGATTGTTTTTCGAATAAATAAAACGAATTCCTGAAGATTCAAAATTTATTTGTTCCTACATTGTTTTTCATGATTTATTTTTATGAAACCCGAATAGCACTATTGTTGGTTTGGCTATTCCGCGGCTTGATCGGGTCCTTCACCAGTGTTTAACAGATTTTTCTTAATCGGTATTCTGTCCTTGAGAAAGGAATTTCTTGCGTAATATTTCCCAAACTGGGTTTATATAAACTATTTATAATCATAAATGTAAGTTCATAGTCTATGGGAACGTTTACTTACTGAAAAGAACTTCAATAAATTAATTTCAAAGAATTATCGTCTCGGTTTCAATTCAAAATAATTGTGACTTTGTTTCTAATTTACCCTGTGAATAATAACCATTAATTATAACAACATACGGACGACCCATAGGTGTAGTGTCATCTATGTAAACACTCAATTAACAGCCCAAGGCCTTCAATGTTTCCTGGTAAGTCCAGACTACATCTATTGTACGCTTGATTGGCGTGTATACAAGCGCAATCAAAACTTCGAGAGATAGAGAGTAAAATTCAGTCTAGTAATAAAATTCAATAAATATAGACTTTATTGTCAAAGTGAAATCGCAAAAATTAAAATCGCAAAAAATAAATATACCTATTTCAGGATCAAATCGCAAAAATTTGCACCCGCATTAAAAACCAGTTATACGGTATATCTGTTCAAATAATTCTCATTCATTTATTAATCCCAAAATAAATTCTTCCACTCATTCAAACATTAGATATT
This sequence comes from Saccostrea cuccullata, assembly GCF_032062105.1. Classification (NCBI taxonomy): domain Eukaryota; kingdom Metazoa; phylum Mollusca; class Bivalvia; order Ostreida; family Ostreidae; genus Saccostrea; species Saccostrea cuccullata. The sequence continues at coordinate 26,690 of NW_026929202.1, read as the reverse complement.
TTCATTTTGTTAACTAAAGGTAAATGCAAATGAGTTTATGACAAATAAGAGTTTTGCGGGTGCCAATTTGCCAATTTGGAGGTGACAGAGTTTACCAACACAGTGTTAACTGTTTAGGCTATATTATTCGTATGTTACATTTCCTGGCCTCATTTTTGACTAAGTGATATTTATTTTTTTTAATCATTTAAGTTTTTGCATTTCAAAAAAGATTTTAAAATATTAAAATTCGATTATATACATGCACTGCAGAGATTATCAGATTGCATTAATGGAAAAGAAGATCATCAAAAAATATATATAAAAATAATATGTGAAGAAAGCATAAAACACGGATATCTAGAAATTCCACAGGTGGGATCAGGTGCCTTGGAGAAGTCAGCACCCTGAATTGACCGGTCAGGCCCACCATGACACCTCTGTATTGACTGGTCAGTTCCCCCATGACTCCTCAGTATTGATCACTCTGGCTCACTATGACTCCTTTGTATTGACCGGTCACGTCCAACATAACTCCTCTGTATTTACCGGTCTGGAACAACAAGACTCCTTTGTATTGACCAGTCATACCAACCATAACCCCTCTGTATTGACCGGTTAGATCCACCATGACGTCTCTGTACTGACCGGTAAGGTCCACCGTGACCTGTCTGTATTGACCGGTCAGACCTATCATGACTCCCCTTGTATTGACCGGTCAGACCCTCCATGACTCCTCTGTATTAACCTGTCAGGTCCAGCATGACTTTTCTGTATTGACCTGTCAGGCCCTCCATGACTCCCCTATATTGACCCGTCAGGCCCTCCATGACTCCTCTGTATTGACCAGTCAGGCCCACCATGACCTCTCTGTATCGACCGGTCAGGCCCACCATGACTCCTCTGTATTGACTGGTCAGACCCACCATGACTCCTCTGTATTGACCGCTCAGGTCCACCATGATTCCTCTGTATTGACCAGTCAGGTCCACCATGGCTCCTCTGTATTGACCGGTCAGGTCCACCATGACTTCCTTGTATTGACTGGTCAGGTCCACCATGCCTACTCTGTATTGACAGGTCATATCCACCATGACTCCTCTGTATTGACTGGTAAGATCCCCCCCCCAATATTCCCCTGTATTGACTGGTCAGGCCGCCATGACTCCTCTGTATTGACCGGTCATGCCCTCCATGACTCCTCTGTATTGACTGGTCAGGCCCACCATGAGGTCTCTGTATTGACCAGTCAGGCCCACCTTTACTCCTCTGTATTGACCAGTCAGGCCCACCATGACCTCTCTGTATCGACCGGTCAGGCCCACCATGACTCCTCTGTATTGACCGGTCAGGTCCACCATGACTCCTCTGTATTGAACTGTCAGGTCCACCATGACTCCTCTGTATTGACCAGTCAGGCCCACCATGACCCCTCTGTATTGACCGGTCAGGTCCACCATGACTTCTTTGTATTGACCGGTCAGGTCTTCCATGACTCCACTGTATTGTCCGGTCAGGCCCACCATGACTCCACTGTATTGACCAGTCAGGCCCACCATGACTCCTCTGTATTGACCGGTCAGGTCCACCATGACTCCTCTGCATTGACCAGTCAGGCCCACCATGACCCCTCTGTATTGACCGGTCAGGTCTGCCATGACTCTAGTGTATTGTCCGGTCAGTTCCGCCATGACTCCACTGTATTGTCCGGTCAGGGCCACCATGACTCTTCCGTATTGACTGGTCAGACCCACCATGACTCCTCTGTATTGACCGGTCAGGTCCACCATGACTCCTCTGTATTGACCAGTCAGGTCCACCATGGCTCCTCTGTATTGACCGGTCAGGTCCACCATGACTTCCTTGTATTGACTGGTCATGTCCACCATAGCTCCTCTGTATTGTCAGGTCATATCCATCATGACTCCTCTGTATTGACCGGTAAGATCCCCTCCCCCAATATTCCCCTGTATTGACTGGTCAGGCCACCATGACCCCCCTGTATTGACCGGTCATGCCATCCATGACTCCTGTGTATTGTCTGGTCAGGCTCACCATGAGGTCTCTGTATTGACCAGTCAGGCCCACCTTTACTCCTCTGTATTGACTGGTCAGGTCCACCATGACTCCTCTGTATTGACTGTTCAGGTCCACCTTTGCTCCTCTGTATTGACCGGTCAGGTCCACCTTTGCTCCTCCGTATTGACCGGTCAGGTCCACCATGACTCCTCTGTATTGAACTGTCAGGTCCACCATGACTCCTCTGTATTGACCAGTCAGGCCCACCATGATCCCTCTGTATTGACCAGTCATGTCCACCATGACTTCTTTGTATTGACCGGTCAGGTCTTCCATGACTCCTCTGTATTGACCGGTCAGGCCCACCATGACTCCTATGTATTGACCGGTCAGGTCCACCATGACTCCTCTGCATTGACCAGTCAGGCCCACCATGATCCCTCTGTTTTGACCGGTCAGGTCCACCATGACTTCTTTGTATTGACCGGTCAGGTCCGCCATGACTCCACTGTATTGTCCGGTCAGGCCCACCATGACTCCTTTGTATTGACCAGTCAGGCCCACCATGTCTCCTATGTATTGACCCGTCAGGTCCACCATGGCTCCTATGTATTGACCCGTCAGGTCCACCATGGCCCCTCTGTATTGACCGATCAGACCCACCATGACTCCTCTGTATTGATATTTTCGTAATCTGTTTCATTTTGACGACAGTAGAAATTACGAAATTCTGATTTTAAGGAGACTGTTGAAATCCCTGTTACTTCAACATCTTACTGAGTAGCATGGCTTGTTTTAAAAGATGATAATACTCAGAACAAGAATCGATTCACCATCTGCAGGTGCTCTTGGATTATTACTCCATAAATTAAGAAAAGAGGATGATTGAAAATCTAAAATCATTTCAATTGTCATGCAATTTGGCTATTACTTAGCCACTATAGTCTATAGCTTCCAGGTTATGGTAAAGATCGAGTAAAAACGATCAAATTGGTTGTAGAGAGTTAAAGGAAGGCTTTTTTATTTTGCGAAGCTGGAAAAGCAATTTTGAAAATTCAAAAAATGGTAAACGGAGTATAATTCAGTGAAAACAAATCTTTAATGAATGAGCAAGATATCACAAACAACGTGAAATGACAAATGACAACCTAAATAAACCTAGTAATGTGTTAAGATTTCAACTCTAAAGTCCTTTATAACCTTTTTCTAATTTTTTGTGAGTTTTTTTTTTTTAAATACTGGCATTTTCCAATTTTTACTCTAAAGCATGAAGCGGCATAGAAACGTAAATTTCCAAAAAAAAAATGAATAAATAAATTTTGGTTGTAAAGTGTTATTTAATTGGTTAACAAATCGGTCAATATCGTATAACATTTGTTGCCTATGTTACGATGACTAACGTCAAAAACGTAGCACTCCGTCTGACGTTACATTTCAAATTTCTGCAATTGGACATTTTCGGTTGGGTGAACTTCTACTGCACTATCGATAATGAACAAAAAGTATGGAAACCATAAAGAGCAATTATGAAATAAAAAAATAATACATGTGTATAAACAAACTCCGTAGTTTTAAATGGCGTTTATTTTAAACCTTTTAGTTTACAGCGCCTCTTAAAGTAGTTCTGACGTGGATGAGTAACTACATGTAGGCTTTTCCTTCAAAAGTGTTCTATAATATTTCAATTCAGATCATTGTATCTTAATTAGATAATATTAAAAACTCCGAGTGAAAATCAAGCGTATATTCTATCATGCTTTTCAATTTATATATGTCACACAATATTGTTATTTTTTAATCAATCTCCCCGATTGGGTGAACATTTACAAAATAGCAAATATATGGGACCGTAAGTATGGGGCTCATTACCTACATAAAAACGTTGTATAGTTTATTTTATAGCCCTTTAATGGTACATTGTGATTGAAATATACATAAAATTCAATTCATTCACTCAAAACGTTAAACTATGTAATTGGTACATGAGGTACAAAACATAAAAAAAATATATACATATAATACAGTACGAGGGGTGATAAAAAAGTTCGCAAACTAATTGAATAACTTCCATACAATAAACAATATTTGGTTTTAATGTTGATCATATTTTAAATTATTCCTCTCCGATTTTAATGCCACCTATAGTATTAAATTTTTCTGCATTTCTGTCTTGCTACAGAATCTTTTCTACTTATCTGTTGGGATGTAAATGGTGTGACTTTAGGGTGACATTTGGGGTAAACTTTATCTGCAATTACAGTGGAGCCTCATTTATCCTGACGCTTTGGTTCATAGTCAATTTGTCCGGATATGTGAAGCGTCCGGATACCTGAATCACCAGTTTAACAAGACAAAATAACGATAAAAAAAAATTGTTCCGGTGAAAAATTGTCCGGATACTGAACCATCCGGATATCTGAAGGTCCACTGTAATACAAAGTCATCTGAAAATGGTAGTTCTCTTCCAGAAATATCAGGTAGAAGGGTTTACTACGGGCGTCATTCTGATGACCTGGGAAACCGCATTTAACGTTTCGTAGGATATGCTAATTATCAGCTATAATCTGCATGTGATTAGCATGAAATCGTCTATAGCCGGAATAGTACAGTTCCTTGGGCTCTTTTCTTGATTTATTAATGTCAAAAGAAATTCCATCAATAGCACATACTGCAGAAGGCAATTTTGGCCAGTCACGTAGCATTTGTCTCAATTCAGGTATAGATGGACAGGATACAAATGAAGAACAGTAAGTGTGAAAAGGATCAATAAGAGAAATTATCTCTTCATTTACTGTTGTAAGGTTTATGTTAAATAGTGCAGATAACATATGGTTGTAGGGTAGCATCTCAGGCAGATCACGAAGAGTAGGGTTCGATTCTCTAGCGAAAGGATAAACCGAAATGCAAACACATTACGTACAATCTCTCGAAATAGGTCTGGGCTTTCACCATGTATTTGAAAAAAAATGAGTACATATGTGACCCATCCAATTCAGAACTACTTTAAAAGGAGCTGTAAACTAAATGTTCAAAATAAACGCCATTTAAAAATAAGGAGTTTGTATTATTTTTTATTTCATAATTACTGTTTATGGTTTCAATACCTTTTTGTCCATAATCGATAGTGCAGTAGAAGTTCACCCAACCGAAAATGTCCATTCAAAGGCATTTTTGAAGGATAATTTGACTTAATTTAAATATTTTATAATGGAAATTAGATCATAAAGAATGAATTTAATAGCTACCCATTCTGGTATAACGTAGTATATACACAGTAGTTTAAACTTTTTAAATGAACCATTAAAGCGTAAACTGCCTCAATTGTATTACAAGTGAATATATCAAAATTCATTCGTTAAAATGAAACTCGTATATTTTTAATTTCAATACACAGAAAAAGTAAGGTAAAGGTGTGGGTTTGCTTTTTGATCAAAATGTTTTCTTCCCTTTTTTAATGCACTTAGAATATTATACGTTTATTTGAATGTGTGCATTAGAGAAACAGACGCAGTACCTAAGGTCTAGCATTTAAGCATATTTTCGATGAAAGAAAGACGGAGTCTAAATTAGGTGAATTTGATACCTTTTTTTGTTTGAATACAATATGAATTCATTGAAGCACGGTGTCGATGGGAGGAAAAACTCTTTATAAAATTCCATTTTTGAATGTGGTTACGTCCTGCCTGTAATTGTATCATTTTCTGAATTTTACAAGGGGGTGAATGCAACCCTACCCCGACCCCCACCCCACCCCCACCCCACCCACCCAAAAAATGAAGTCTCCGTTAAAGAAAAAATATTGTCGCAGATTGACTTTGGAAGTGAGAAATATAAAACGTTTTTTTTGTGCTTTTCTTCAGTGAACTTTAAAAAAAATCGTTGTAGATATGTTTTAAGAATTGTTGCATCTTGTATTTGATACATGCATTTAATTTAGCCAGGAAAAGGATATTCTGACCCGTATATTGTACTCCATCTAACCAAATCAGACATATTTTTTCAGTTGATATTTAAACTCTACGTTTTCCTCTGTCTCAATAAATTTGTAAGTTTGGCACAGTTAAAAATTGACAATCCCCTATTTTCGTTCTTCGGATCTTATGTAAAATAATTGTTGCGTGCATTTAAGATGGCGTAGGTTGAATTAGTAGTATCGGGTGTCACTGATGACTAGGATTTTATTCTGATATATGAATGGAATCATTTTTTTCACAGACGACAAAACTTATTCAATAGCGGCTGATGACTCCTCTTATGACACTTTGTCACGAGTTTTGCCTGCAATATAAGGTTATCTTGTATGCTCCTTTAACAGAGAAAATCTGTTGATTTGAACATATTTTTGTAATCAAACTACAAAGCAACTGGGCACAAAATCTGAAAACTTACAAAGCCCTTTCTCATATGTAAATTATTTACTAAAAGAACTCCGGAATACTGTTGTACTGTTAACTTTTTTTATCAAGGAACATTTTGCTATTAATAGAATTCACGTGATGGCGTAATGGTGATACACGTCTTTGCCTTAGACACTCTTTTATCTTTATACATTAGGCAATAATAGTTGACGTTTTATCAGCGGCTTTGGTTACTAATGAATCTTAATTTTCTGATGAAAAAGTGTAAAGAACTATATGCAGTGTATTGCATATATTTGCCCCCACAAAAGTTAAATTTTGAAAACTTCCTGAAATGTGTTGAATTTAATAAATTTTATGAGAAATATAAATTAACAGAAAATATTATAGTGTGAAAGCAGTGTATTCACAATTTTTGTTTTTATGACGTCACAAACTAGTCCTAATTTAATATCCTTGTTCAGAAAGAGGACAAAATGGACAACATTTCAACAATTTTAGCTTTAAAATTTATAGAGCGTAAGTTTGTTCAGGAACAATATTGACATAGTTCATTGATATTATCATTCTACACATTATATCAAAATATTGATCCTGAACACACATGCGCTCGGTGACTTTTACTCAAATTATCGACGAAACATGTACATTTTTCTGTAAAATTCACAAAAAACTGAAATTTACGTCATGTTTGTGACGTCATTACGTACATATGGCGTCATTACATGAAAATATTCACTGCTTTGAAGTCAGCATATACTCCCTTGTTTAATAACTTAATTAAATATATCTCTATCAAATGTTGATTTGGGGGGCAAATATTGGTTATTACCGAATAAAGTTCTTTTTCGAAATCTTAATTAAATGCTTTCTTCACATACCCGCGGAGGGATAAAATCATTAATTATTAAATAAATTTCTAAATTTTTATCATCCTAGCTATTAAAAATACAATTGTGTTTTGACAAAGTATTGAAGTACTCAGCTTCTTAGCTGTAGAGACCCTCGGGGACTAACAGTCTAGCAGTAGTGACCTCGACCCAGGTATCATGAAAAACATGATATATGTATCATACAGATACAGATACAAGTATAAAGTAATAAAGAAACGTTTAAATAAACTTAGGTGAAACAGATAATATCAAGCAAGGACAAAAAGCTGTCTTAAGACCGAAAACGATTTACGATTGCACCATAGCTGTTTCACAAACTGTCATATCTTATGATAATCTTAACATCTATCAAAATCTTAAGACAACTAGATACATGTCTTAAGTCTAAAGTGAAGCTGGAGACGGTATATATTTTACCTAAAAACAGAAGAATATTTAAAGATAAACTTTTTTTTGTGATAGAACAATCCTTTGGACTATATTACGCCACACGTAACATTGACCCAACCCCGCAAAAAAAAAATTGCCAGTAAATAAATGGTAGAAAATCCAATTCGCAAGATGTACCTACTTTATGTTTTTCCACTATAGTCTTTTCAAGTCATTTTTTCTTTGCTTGCGTCCCGTCTCTAATGAAATTGCACACACTCAAACACTCTTAAAAAAGTTTTACTTAGTAGTCATATTTTACTTGAAATAACAAAGATAAGTAATAGATAATTACTAAGCATTTACTTAAAATTTAAAATCAATTACTGAAATATATGTCAATTACTAGATTCAAATGTTTTACTTGATTTTTGTATTTTAAAAAATTGTTTTACTTACACACTAAAAAGTTTTACTTAGTAATTTATATTTACTTAAATTTGTGTATATAAGTAATAACTTTACTTGGTCTTTAATACTTACATTTTACCAGTATTTACTATATAATTAATATTTTAATGCCCCCGTAAACGAAGTTTCGGGGGTATATAGTTTTTGTCGTTTCCGTCTGTCTGTCTAGCTGTCTCTTTGATTCTCTGTTTATCCGCAGAAACTTTAACCTTGCCCATAACTTTTGATTTAGCGGAGCTATAACTTTCATATTTCACACGTGTATTCCTTGTGACAAGACCTTATACACAAAAAATTCAAACTTATTCTTTATCCAAATCTTTTTAACAGTAAATACCAGGACATTTATACTTCACATATATATTTTTTGTTGAAAAAACTTTCATTGAATACCAACAACTATGAAATTTTGACCTTGACCCTGGAGATTTCCATCCTTGTGAAAAAACTTTAACCTTGGCCATAACTTTTTAACGGTAAGGAAAAGTGCTTTCATACTTACATATATGTAATCATTTTGAGAAGACCATTTATAGGATACCAAGAACTTTGACCTTGACCTTGGAGTTTGACCCACTTTTAAAAAGCAAACCTTGACTGTAACTTTAAAAGGATTAGGGTTAGTGCATTCATACTTAACATAGTTCATCCTTGTGACAAGACCTTTCTTTGGGTACCACAAGTCTGTCCCTTTGTCCTTGACCTTGGAGTTTGACCTACATTTCAAAATTGGTAACCTTGACCATAACTTCTGAAGGGTTGAGGCAAGTGTTTCCATATTTCACATATGTATTTTTTTGTAGCAAGACCTTTCATTAGATACCAATAACCTTGACCTTTTGACCTTGGAGATATCAAGAAATCCCAATAATTAAATTTGCATTTAAGAAAAGTTTAACCTTTGCTATGTTGCCATACAGTGGCATAGGTGTTTCACAAACACATCTTGCATGTTTGAATTGTATTTAATTGATTTACTTAAAACAAAAATTTATTTACTAAATCAAGGAGAATTCAGATCAGTAATTACTTAAATATGGTAGTCTTATCACTAATTGTCTGTGAGGAGGAGTTATCTTTCATCTAAATATACCTTCATGTGAAAAAAAAGTCACACTAATAAAAATGCGATATTAAGTACTTGAAATGTTTAACCATTTTTAAAATGGTCCTTAAAAAATACAACTTATTCAATTTTTAAGGCTTTCGAAGTTGGAATCAAATGTTTTATTGTTATATATAATAAAACAGTTGCAAAGAAATTGGCAAAAGAAATGGAAAGTATAATTGTTTCCATCATAAGTAGATTTATTCTATTTAACCATTCAGAGGGCCCAGTTAGGGAACTCTGATAAAGAAATCTGTTAATAGTACTCACATGTCAGAGGGTGGGTACCTTGCAGTGTTTCTAGTAAATAATGTCGATTTTAGTAAATATGATAAGTATTTCATTTACTTAGTATTCTTTTAAGTAATAATATTCTAGATTTTAATTAATTTCAGAATTACATTTACTTAGTAATAATTCATAAAATTTAGTAAATAGAAAGCATGTTATCTCTGAATTAAGTAATAATAATTTAACAAAAATGAGTAGTTCATTTACTAACTTAAAGTAATACAATTCTTATAATTAAATTAACTCTATTGATACATAGTAAATCATTTTATAAGTAAATGAATTCATCCTTATTGCTAATTATGTTTACAATTACTAACCATGATAGTCATTTACTTGCTATTCTGACTAAATGGATTACTAATAATTACTAGTTTTTCTCAATCTAATATCTTATTTAAAAACAACAAGTAAAACTTTTTTTTAGAGTGAATGCTTCTTAGGCCATGTATGTAAATTTCATACATCATATGAAACTTTATTCAAAATTGTTTCATTTGAATTTCAAACCGCGCAAGAATATCACAATTACTACAGGTACATGTATGACCAAGCATTGATAACTTAAGCATTTTTTTTGAATGGCTAAAGTAATTCCAGAACCTGTGTAAGAGATAGATGTAGTTTATTTATTGATAGGTTACATTAATATCTTTTTAATAAACAGATTTGCGAAGTATATGCATTTTTATGGATTAAATAAATCCACGAAGTTACTCTCCTTATGAATCCTTGGCATATGGTGTATAAAAAAGTAAAGAATTTTTTCTCAATTTATGATTGGAATCAATAGACACTGTTCGACGAATCAGCAATTGTATTGTATATGACGATATCTGCATTCGGGATGTATCTTGACTCTTCAATCTTGGGAATGAAAAACGCAAGTAAACAAAGATCCAACAAACACAAACACACCCTTATTACATTTAACTTGATGCAATGTTTTTTTTTTGAGTGAAAATCTGAAAATAAATTAAGGAAAGGCAACTTAACTTCGCGCAAACATATTCAAAAAAAATCCCTATGGAATTGAAGAATATTTTTATTAAGATTTCTTTGACGTATGATAGTTTTGTGAAAATGCATTGACACATCTTATGATTGTCACAAGTCAGATCTTAAGATGATCGTAAGATCTATCTTAGGACAAATCTCACGATAGTTTTGGGAAACCCAGCCCAGGTGGATTTCATGAGACGGAGAACTTAACTTTTTAAATAAAAGATAACGATGGAATCAAGATCAAGCGCACGATGATATTTATTTTATGTTGTATGCATGTTTTATGAATGAAGTAGCTGAAGCATGATTTCCGCTAAAAAAAACTTATGAGAGTTGCATACTAGAAATATTTAATTTCCCTAGTAAATTTGTAAAAATACTATTTATGTTTTTGTTTTAAAACTCCAATTTTTTTCTGATTTACGCAGGAAAGTGTTTGAAAGACAACATCAAGCATCTGTTTAAGGAAGGGTAATGATAAAAGCAATTTTTCTTAGTTATCATTATAAGCTACTAAGAAATGCTACATTTTGATTTGAATTCTTGTGTATAATTTAACTATGACGTGGGGAAATATGCCGATTGTGATACTTATGTCACATCCCGACTGGACCATACAGAGTAATAATACTATGTCTGTTCTGATCTTTTTTATGTAAGAACAATAAGCTATATAAAATCATGTTCAGTCAAAAACAGATTATGCTGTATTATTCTGGGAGCTATTAAGTGCAAATCTTAAAACGATCTCATTAATTTCAGTACACAGAAAAAGTAAGTTTAAAGAATGGGTCACATTTTTTGATCAAAATATTACCTATGGCTATTTCACTACTAAGTCAAAAACTTACTGACATTCCCATTTTTTACTGACAAACTTAGAAAATTACTGACAATGTGCTGTCGTTACTGTAAAACTTAGACAATTACTGACCATTTTTACAGCCGGTACTGATAAACTTAGAAAAGTGCTGACAATCTTAGTCGGTGCTGATAAACTTGGACAATTACTGACCCGTTTACTGTCCCTGTTGAAAAACTTAGACAAGTGCTGACATTTACTGATAATTACTGTCCCTATTGTTCTCGCTCTCGGGGAGGCTGCAGTGGTGTGAAAATGACTGTATGTTATACTTTGCATTTAAAAGCAGTCTTATTTTAATTTTTGATGAAAAAAAATCCCAGGCAGTTATCATTTTTTTAATCTAAATATAATTGATATTTGTAAAATAATTCAGAATCTGATTTGAAATTAGCTATGAGTAATTCAAGTTTAAATTTATTTGTTGAATATATCTATCCCTGTTTAATTAAAGAATTCAAATTAATTAATCATCAAGTTAGTGTGTGTTCTACTTTATTAAATAAATAAGTACATGTTCATCGTTCTTCATTTAGTTCGCACGCCCCCCCCCCCCCCCCCAAATTTTATTTTGAAAAGACAAATAGAAATTAGATCCATGTGAACGTCTACCGACACTCTAATTGAAAAGAACATTGAAATTAATTTCTATCAAAGTTTGTTTCAGGAGTATGCATAGACAAAAGATAATAATATAAAATGTCATAGTTTTTCATGTATTTGAATTAAAATAACACTTTCAGGTGGGGATCCAGAAAATCCAGATTCGAAAATCAGCTATAAGATGTACATATTTTAAAAGAATAATGCAGAAAGTAGCTAAATCAATGAATATCAAAGGATCAATTGTCAATGCAGGCCCGTAGCCCCCCTCCCCCTGCCCAATGAATAAAATAATAAGTCTTTTTTTAATTTAAATCCCCCGTCTGTCTTTTAATTTTTGTTTCTCCTTGCAAATGATTGTATTCGGGTATGTTTGACTGCACAAAAAATAAAAATGGGCGGCTTAAAAATTATACATAATATGAAAACTATAACAAACGCCTTTCGTCAAAAGGGGGCACCCACGGCCTCACCGCGCGCTATGAGTTTATTAAAATTATTCAAACTAATTTTAATAAATTGAATTAAAATTGAATAAAACACATCTAACCTCACAATTTAATTCTTTTGGAGTCTAAATAAGGTAATTTTGATATTCCTTTTTATTTTCTGCATATAATTTGAATTCATTGAAGCATTGTGTCGGTGGGAGAAAACCCCTTTATAGAGTTGCATACCTGGAATATCCAATTTCCATTTTAGGTGTGGTTACGCACTGCTTGTAAATTTATTGTGGATCTTCATTGTTTTGGTCTGCTGTAGTCAGGGAGTGATTTGAAAAATAAATATAGGTTTCTGCTAGAGAAAAAATATTGTCGAATGTTTGCTTTTAGAGACAGAAAAATAAAAGGGTTAGCTGTTTTTGTTTTTCGTAAGGCTAGTAGAGTTTTCAAAAAATATAAGTATTTTTTTGTATTAATTTCTTGTGCATCTTGTATTTGATAATATTTAAACAGGACAGCGAGATTGTGACACGTATATACATGTATGATACTCAAGTGAACCAAACCAGAAATATATGATGTTCGGATTATATCTGACTTTACGTTTTCTATCCCCCTCGATATGTATGTAAATTTTATACAAAATTTGCTATACTCATCTTTTTCTTCAGTGTGATCTAGAGTAAGATAGTGTTGCGTGCAATTCAGATTGCGAACGTTGAATTTGTAATATCGGATGTCACCGGTGACTAAGGGTTTTGTTCTGTTATATGAAAGGAATCAGCTTTTCCACAGCCAACAAAACTTATACAATAGCGGATGATGGTTCCTCTCATGACACATTGTAACGAGTTTTGCCTTAAATACTAATAATCTTCATGCTGTGACGGCCTGTTAAAGAATTATTACTATTTGTGTTGTCTGTGGAGTAAAGCGACACTTAAGGGTCACTTTGCCCGGTGTCCATCTGCCTATTCGTCCGCACGTCGGTAACACTCTATTTATGAAGAATGTTTAAAAATAAGGTATTAAATTACTGTTAAATACCAGAGTTTCCGACATCGTGACCATTAAGCTTGACCTCTAACATACCTTTTTGAGGTGCATTATTCATGTAGTACAAACATACACATATTCTTTGAGATTTAAGAGATATCTTTGTCGAAATTAACGTTTACAGTCAATATGACCATGACAATTGGTCGAATTTTAAGGAAACCGTTGTTACCTCATCAACACAGATGACTTATGACGCGTGTTACAGGTCAACAGGGGGTGTATAGTCCTCTAAGGCACCTGATCCCACACCTGGAATTTTCAGTGTACGTGTTTTTCCTGTCTTAACTAATTTTTATTGCTGATGAATTTTCTTATATCGATTACTGTCCATAACCTTCGACATTTACATCTCATGCATTATGAAATATGGCTTTGCAAACAAGCATTAATTAAATGCTTATAAACTACTTTTTTTTTGTTTGCCAATAAAGGCAGTTTATCTTGAAAGTGCAGAAAAGTTGAACAAACTAAATACAGAAATGGGTATGATAACAAACTAAGTATGGAAAAATGTACGGTAACAAAATAAGGTACAGAAAAAGATACGATTACAAACTAAGTATGGAAAAATGTACGATAACAAACGAAGAATGGAAAAAGATAAGGTAACAAACTAACTGTAGAAAAGTGTACGGTAACAAAATTAGGTATAGGAAAAGGTACGATTACAAACTAAATATGGAATAATGTTTGATAATAATCTAAGCTTATAAAAAGGTACAAAACAAAGTGTAGGAAAATGTAGATAACAAACTGAGTATAGAAAAAGGTACGATAACTAACTACGTTAAAAGAAAATACGTTAACAAAGATTGTGTGAGATGAAGATGTGTATGTTGGTAATGGTGATAACACCTAACATATCTCACAACGACAGAATCCCACATAACTGTCCAAAAGCGAGGCTAAAGGATAGGGAACCTTTTTTGAACTTTTTTCTATATCATTCTATTTAATACCGTGCTTTACCAATGCTCTACCTTGTAAGACTAAAAAGTGGGAGAGAGGGGGGGGGGGGTAAATAACATAAATAAAAAAACAAAATTACGTATCATACTACAGCAAAGTCTAAACTCAGAACAAATGTAAGTCAAAAAATTATAAACGGGTGCATTACCTAGGACACAGAAAATCACTTTTAACACAAGATAATGATGGCATATAAATTATGTTTACATTGATATTTATCATTATAGTGTATGCATGCAAAAGGAATTCAATCAGTGAAGCGTGGTCTAGGTAAAAAAATCCCTGAGATGGTTATATCAGAAATGTAACTTTGTCATCCTTAAATGTGTTACCGTGCTGTCTTTTATCTCTAACTTCATTTTTTTTTTTTTGATTAACGCAGGGAATTATTTAAAGACAACTTAAGTTTCTATTGGAGAAAAACTATTAGTGAAGGCTTAAGCTTCAAAAAAGACAAAAAGGTTAGTGATTGTTTTTCTGATTTGATTATTTTTTCGTTATCATTATGTCATTCCTTTTGAAGCAAGAACTGCAGTATTTTGTTTGTGTACTTGGCTATTACTTCCATATACATGTAATAAATTTGGGACAGACATAATATCCCAATTGTGACACGTATACAATGTATACTGTACCCCGAATAAAAAAAGGAATTAAATCATATTTTAACTCCAAATAATGAAGTAAGTTTTTTCTTCCCCGTTACGCTTATTGCAACCTTCGTACATCTACGATTTGCCTTGATTTTAAATAAATTCATACTGTAGTTTTGGGTGCATCTTTAAATGTTATTACTTTTTCATCATTTTGAAAAAATCAAATTTCTCAAACGCTAATCCACGATATTTGACATATTCTTGGAATTCAGTAAATGCGTTTCTTGTACAATGACAACTTAGCTTTATGATACACTGGTATACTTAAAGAGTGTTATTATTACAAGATAGTAAACAGTTTGCCGATATTATACAAGATTAAAAATTCTATAGTAGAGATCATGGACTTGTTTTGCAAAGCAACTTTTTGTTTTGTTTTATTCAAATTTAATTTAAGCACAGAATGAATAAATAATTTTTAAAGAATCTACATGTGAAAAAAAAAAAAGATTTAAAAAGGATTTTTTTCCCACTCCGATTATCACTAAATTGATTTGGCAAGTTTGCAAATTGTAATATAAAACACTGTCAGAATAGATATAGTATATATTATAGTGTTCCTTTGAAGTAGAATGAATGCAGATACGAAATAAAGTATTATTATATATTATTACAATTTTCATGAGCTTTTATATGGTTTTTAGGTTCAACTATATATACATTATACTGTACAAGTTTTGTTGTCCGATAGGTATTACTCGATAAAGGTATTGTATTCAAAATTTATATAGATCAACATTTTATTAATTACAGGTCAGTATTCCAGTAAGTTGACAACCTTTGAGATAGGCACAAAATGCATATGTCACTTTTGTTTTGAAATAGGTCAATCTGTTACCATACATTCCGATTACTGAACAGAGCCATGAATTTAAGTGATATTTTTTTTCTGCTAAAAGTGCGTCGAACGTTCGTCTGTTTATGTCCTGTTTTATCTGTAAACCTTTCACATGTTGATTTTTTTCTCAAGAATTATTTTGCTTTTCCAAAACACATACCGTCTTTCAAGGGAAAAAAAATAGGTAATAGTGAAAATTTAAAGACTTCTTTAAAAATCTTCCAAAGAACCACCGGATCAGGAAAAAAGGATCATGTTACATGAAACTACCCGAATACTTTTATGAAGTCCGCGGATGCTCTGCTAATGATTTGTATTGTTCCAGGGGATTCTGACGTTGATGACTGTTTATTATTACCATATTTCATTCAATATTGGTTGCAATGAAAATTTAAAAATGAATTTGAAAATACTTTTTAAAATTAAAATCCTTTGAAAAATGATGTTGATGTATTGATCAGTAGTTGACAAAGACGAAAAAATACGCAAAAATCCAGACATTTAAGTAACAAACAAGGTAGATGAGTATGACTGCAAATTATTCAAATACAGGAGAGTTTTATTAATGTTTAAATCAACAGAAGAACAGGAAAGAGCAATTAATTTAGGAACAAGGCCAAAATGATAACAGAGAAAACGGTTTTTTTTCTAAACAAAGGATGTAATATTTATAAATGGGTTTCATACAGATATTGAAGAATTTCTGCTTACGAACAGTCTTTGTAAGGCAGCGATGTACAACGTTTTGTGGAATTGCTATTGTGTTACAATGTCATTATATCAATGGGTTTTGAATTTCGTTAGATTTAATTCTAATGTACACCTTGCTCTACCACGAATAATGAGAATGTATGTTCAGCTTCAGCAGTCACGGCACATACTACTTCAATTTAATGTATTAAAAAGATGTATTTAAGGATGTGTGTAAATTGTGAACCAACTTAAATTTTTCAATTTGAAATAAAATCTTAAACCATCACCTGAAAAAAATAAATGTGCAGAATTGTCCCTATGATAGTAGGAAATAATAAATCATTGAAATAATATTTTGAAAAAAAAAACTTTTTGCCTCAAAGAGATTAATTTTAATAATTGCCCCTTGATCTTCTTGTGGTGCATGGATTCATATTAATCATCAATTATTTTTAAAAAATCGAATTGTTTTACAGAAAATCAAAAATGGTGAAATGGAAACTTTTTTGAAATCATTAATAAAAAGGGTACATGCTGTAAGACAAAAAGTCATTTCTTTTCAAGTTAAGTTTTACTTTTATCATTTGGTTGTTTCTCCTGGATCTGTAAAGTCCTATATACCACAAATTTCCAAATGAAAACTCCCCTATATTTCGTCAGTCTGATTTGATGTAACACAGCGTGATGTTCGAGTGTAAGGTGATATTTATATACCATGGATGAGGTTGACTACATTCAAATTGTGTGATATCAGGTTTTTGTAATAACTCGGGATTTTAGTCTGATCAAATATGGCAGGAACTTCAGCCCCCTTACCCCTGCCCAAAAAGTTACGAACAAGGCACAATTTCATTACAGATTAAGATCTCTATTCTTTAAAAATATGAAAGTGATATTAGAAATAAAACTTATTCTTTCTGAATCATAGGAATACCATGAAATAAAAGTACACAATAGTTTATTCTTATATTACCTCGACAATGCTAATTGTGAAGTCATTAACTTGCGCAATTTCCCGTATTTTCTTTAAAAAATTGCAGAAAATAATTATTTCTGCGGAATTTCCCTTTCAGAAAACATACTCTGCCACCGTCGCAAACAAAGATTTTAAAGATTTTTCAAAGCAATTTACTGTCACAGATTGTCGAGCGGATTTGGTATTGAATTAGTAGAAATATAACTCAAATACTTTTCGAAGATGATTCAAAAACTGAATAATTATACTAAATATACAAGTAGTCAAAATCCGTTTTTGTTGTTTGTTCAAATTTCTGCCTCGCCACTGGCTTTAACAGCCTCACAGACAAAAGGATGGTTCCAGGGTGGCCTACATGTATATCTACAATACACTGGGTGATTTCCCTACACAGTCTCTACATGGACTTTGAACTAGGGCTGGATGGAACCTGCTAAAAATACACATACAAAAGTTTAATTGACAAGCTCGTGTGGCTTTACAAAAAGTACACTCATTTTCATATTACGGATAATGTACGCGTCTTAGATAAGACTTAATTACACACTCGAGTTATTTAAATAATACATACAACTTTACAAAAATGCAATATTGCAAATTGCTACTTGATGGACAATCTATTATGACGGAAATTGTACACCATACTTTGAAATATTCAAATACGTGTTGCTATATATAGTGATAAAATCAAGGTACAGATAGGTTGTCAACAAAAAAAACCTACCCATTGAATTTTTTCTGAATTTTTTAGATGTTTGTGTTGGGTCCTTGTTCTAAATCATATCAAAAATTCAAAGCAGGCCATCGGGTTAGTTTTAGAGAAATTTGACAACTTTAATATAGCCTTCATCAACCACCAAAGCGCTGAAAAAGAAAAGTAAAATAATATAAGAATATCATATGAAAAGGGCTGTAAATTTTTTATTGCTATATCAATTATCATTTGTCTTATATGAATTCAAGCATCTGTCTGTCTGCAATAATATTTGACATCAATCTTAAATTGATCAAGCATTGTTAGCGAAAAACAGAATTACATTTACCAAGATGCATGGTCAAATTATGTTAAAATATTGCCTATTCATTGCAAAAGGTCTCTCATTTCTGCTTCCACTGTGAAAAAATTACCAATCAAATTTCTTTACATATTGCATATTATGGTGCCTATAAGTGTCTTAAATTTGGAAGAAAAAATGATACTACATAATGGGGTTTAAATTCATCCTGGAACAAGTTTATTATCTTACACCCTACCCTACTCGCTTCCTTCAGAAGGATGCAATTTTGAAGAATATGGTGGCTAAGAGAAATTATCAAGAATTTATCAAAATATTTCACAGAAAATGAGTAAATTCTTTGTAATATTCTTCTAAATTACATTTTTTATCACAAAACAATTTATACATGTACACCTAGACACATATTGCCCTGGTTGACCTTTTTGCACTTTTATCAAAGAAGATAGGAACTTTTCCTTATATCTTTCAAATTGACTTTGATAGATAAAATTAATCAAAATGTTTCAAAGAAAATGAGTAAATTTCTTCGTAATTTTCTTCAACATTACATCCTGTATCACAACAAAAATTTTATACATGTACAACTGGACAAATGTTGCCCTAGTTGACCTTTTTGCACTTATATTTAAAAAGATAAGAAATTTCCTTCATATCGTTCAAATCGACTTTGTAGATTTATTATAAATATGATTCTTGGATGAATCATCAATAAAAATATCTTTTGACCAATTCTGTACATAAGTAAACTGGTTTTATTATCTTCCTTTGACAACAATAGAATTATTAATTTCACTTTTCTTTTAACAATTTCTTTTTTATTCCAAATACATGTACAACATAAATAAGAAAACCCAGTGGTTATGAAGTTTTGAACGCAGAATCAATCAACGGCATGACATGTTATCCTTGTTTTAAATATATTCAGATACAAATGTGTTATGTATTACACTGTTAAATGAAGACTGCATTGTCATCAGTTGTCAGATATTAATACACTAAAGCTTAGACATGGTAAAAAGTGCGGGAAAATGGAGAGTGATTCGGTTATCATTTCATATATACAAAAATAGTGAAATAATTTACAAAAAAAGAATCCCACCATAAACTGTATATGATACTGTACAATTTTTAAACTCAGGATGTAGTTCAACAAAATAAAGCGAATACATTCAGTACATGTACGGTAATAGGTTAAACTTGCTATTTGGCTTTTTGTCTTATTAGCTTACAAAGATCAATGTAAACCTGTATGCATTTTAATTGCCATCGTGTGCAGCCAGTTGCGTCATGTTCAAGGAACCTGATAATTGCATTGTTTTTATGTCAATACAACAAAGGTGTTCTTTCACAAGGATCTGCAATGAGCAAAATTCATGCTGTATATTCAGATTTTGAAGCACGTCTTATGGTGTGATATGTCTGTTCCTCTTTACTGTCTCCTTCTGGTAGTTCTTTTCTGAAAAGAACAATTTTTAGCTCACCTGAGCTGAAAGCTCAAGTGAGCTTTTCTGATCACCCGGCGTCCGTCGTCCGTCCGTCCGTCCGTCTGTCTGTCCGTCCGTCCGTCCGTCTGTAAACTTTTCACATTTTCAACTTCTTCTCAAGAACCACTGGGCCAATTTTAACCAAACTTGGTACAAAGCATCCTTGGGTGAAGGGGAATTTAAATTGTTAAAATCAAGGGCCAAGACCCCTTCCAAGGGGAGATAATCAAGAAAATACGAAAATAGGGTTGGGTCATTAAAAAATCTTCTTCTCAAGAACCACTGGGCCAGGAAAGCTGAAATTTATGTGGAAGCATCCTGGGGTAGTGTAGATATTAAATTGTTAAAATCATGATCCCCGGGGGTAGGGCGGGGCCACAATAGGGAATCCAAGTTTTACATAAATATATAGAACAAATCT
Source organism: Saccostrea cuccullata (assembly GCF_032062105.1). NCBI lineage: Eukaryota > Metazoa > Mollusca > Bivalvia > Ostreida > Ostreidae > Saccostrea > Saccostrea cuccullata. The sequence goes on along the minus strand of NW_026929202.1, from coordinate 6,174 downwards.
TTAAAAATCTTCTTCTCAAGAACCACTAGGCCAGGAAAGCTGAAAGATAAGTGGAAGCATCCTTGGGTAGTGTAGATATTAAATTGTTAAAATCATGACCCCCGGGGGTAGGGCACAGACAATAGGGAATCCAAGTTTTACATAAAAAATATATAGAACAAATCTTTAAAAATCTTCTTCTCAAAAACCACTGGGCCAGGAAATTTGAAACTTAAGTGGAAGCATCCTTGGGTATTGTAGATATTAAATTGTGAAAATCATGACCCCCGGTTGAGGGCGGGGCCACAATAGGGAATCCAAGTTTTACATAGAAATATATAGAATAAATCTTTAAAAATCTTCTTCTCAAGAACCACTGGGCCAGGAAAGCTGAAAGATAAGTGGAAGCATCCTTGGGTAGTGTAGATATTAAATTGTTAAAATCAAGACCCCCGGGGGTAGGGCGGGGCCACAATAGGGAATCCAAATTTTACATAGAAATATATAGAACAAATCTTTGAAAATCTTCTTCTCAAGAACTACTGGGCCTCAAAAGCTGAAATTATATGGAAGCATCCTGTGGTAGTGTAGATATTTAATTGTTAAAATCATGACCCCCGGGGGTAGGGTGGGGCCACAATAGGGAATCCAAGTTTTACATAGAAATATATAGAACAAATCTTTTAAAAATCTTCTTCTCAAGAACCACTGGGCCAGGAAATCTGAAACTTATATGGAAGCATCCTTGGGTAATGTAGATATTATATCAAGAACCCCGAGGGTAGGGCGGGGCCACAATAGGAAATCCAAGTTTACATAGAAATATATAGAACAAATCTTTAAAAATCTTCTTCTCAAGAAAAATACTCTCAGAAATGAGCCATTTGAAGCCATTTCTGCATAAACTTAGAAATGTACCAAGTACAGAATGGTCCTCTTTCATGTTATTTTCATTAATGTTTTATTATTAAAGTTAATACCATAACTTTTTAGGAACATTTAATTTTAAGGACATAAAAAGAGCAAATCGTACTTTTTTTTTTAATTTTACATCATTATTTTCTAAATTTGGTGTAATATTGATCTCAAAATAAATTATTCAAATATATATTGATATTTTTCAAAAATATTAAAAATTACAATAACCTTTGTTACATAGTGCCGTTGTGATATCAAATTGTAGTTTTTGATTGGAAAATTTAGGCCCGCCTCATCAGGGGTCCACCTTAGCAGTTGTATTCTTGTGGTAAACGTGATCTAATAATCATATCTCCTATGCTTTTGTGCTTGCTATAAGCTACAACTGGTTCCGATGTAAATATTTCTTTGCATCTTGTGTCTGTTTTCATTTCATTCCAATATTTTAAGATGCGTCTTTTTAATCCTTTGATTCTCGGATTATATTTTGTAACCATAACTAATGGATTGCAGAGTTTAGATTCACTGTTGTTTTTGTTTAGCATCTTATTTCTGTCCGTTCCAGTTACGTCTGTGATAATAGGGTCTATTTCTGTATCAGAGTAGCCTCTCTTTGACAAGTGTTTCTTGAAGTCTTGTATTATTGATCTGAGGGTTGCATTGTCATTGGTATTTCTCATATGTCTAATGCATTCTCCCTTAATGAAACCTTTGAATACTGCTGGGTTGTGAGAGCTTTCTCTGTGTAGATATTGAAAATTATTTGTTGGTTTAATGTACGACTTAATATCTAGTTTGTTGGATTCTTGGAATTTTCTTCCTTTGTACACTGTTGTGTCTAAAAAATTCACAGAGTCAATTGAGATTTCAAAAGTGAATTTCAAATGCGGGTGGCATTGATTGCCAATTTGAAAGAAATCAAGAATCTCATTCTCAGACCCATTGAAAATAATAAAACCATCATCTCTAAATCTGCCGTGAAACAAGACTTTATTGGCATATTGAAATTGCGCCATGATTGATTGAGTTATCTGGAACATTCTTATATCAGATACCTCAGGGGAAACAGTTGAACCCATTGCGCAACCGATTATTTGTTTGTAATATTTTCCATTAAACTCAAAATAATTATTTTCAAGTATGCACTTTAGAAGAAAGAGGAGATCTGAGACCTCGGGATAAGGCAGATCTGATAAATCTCGTTTGTTATTTCGGTAGGCCTCTTCAACAGCGCTTAATAATTCATCAAACTCCATGTTAGTATACATACTTGTAACATCATAAGTGATCAGTATGATTTGCGAAGGAAAGCATAAGGCTTCGATTTTATTGATGAAATCCGTAGTATCCTTTATGTACGTCGATTGTTTTTGAACAATCGGGATAAGAAAATAATCACAGTAAGCACCAATCCTATGTGTTGGTGTATCGCATTGTGAAATAATTGGTCGCCCAGGTGGTAGCCGTCTGAGGCTGCAAGTGCCGTTCATAAGGGCAGTCATGATTTTATCTTTGATCTTGTGTATTTTAGGGAGCAAGTATAAATGTCCGCATTTAAGGGACGAATCGCTATCACTTAGATAACGATATGTTTCTTTGTCTAAAGCTCCTCCAATAAACATATCAGATATTTTTTCTTGTATGGTATTACGTAAATGTGACAAATCAGGTTTTTCAACTTCAAGGTAGTGTTTTGATTCAAGTTGACGTAAAGCTTCAGTGACATATTTATCTCTGTCCATGATGACCACAGTGTTACTTTTATCAGCTTTTTTGATTACAATATGGCGATTGTTTTTTAATGAGACCAATGCCGCCCTTTCCTGGTTAGTTAAATTATCCCGATATTGTTTTATTGGCATAGATGATAATTCTAATTTGGTTTTGTCAATATAATTTTCAAGAGCACCGCATGCCTGATCGGGTTTATAACCAGTAGATGTTCTGAAGGGATGAAGTTTATTATTTTCCCCGGTATCAAAGAAGAATTTGCATCTGAGTTTTCTAGAAAACTCGTCAAAGTCCTTTAGGAGAAACCTTTTGACATTGCTGCTTTGTGGTGACGGGATGAATTTAAGTCCTTTGGCTAGCAGTATGTATTCGTTATCTTGAAGACCACATGAGGATAAATTAAGAACAATTTTTTTTGCATTTATTACGCTTGCTCTGTGAATACGTTGTTTATGAGCAAATGCATTAGACGCTCTTAATACACTTTTCTTCTGTTTATCTAGTCGCCTGAAACGTCGCGCCATTGTTAGAAACGGCTTGAATATCTTATAACTCTAATGGTTTAAGATTGAATTAATTATCTCAGAGGATAAATGATGTTGCTGATAATATAAAAAAGCACCACGTCTATTATACGTCTGAGCGTATAAATAGAGGGTAAACCAATAAGTGCCGATTAATTATAATAACACCACGTCTATAATATGTCTGAGCGTATTAATAGAGGGTATAAGGCACATACGTAATTGATAATAAAATTTCCGTGTATAATTTGCAAAGCAAACAAATAAGTGGCACAAAAATTAATCCTGCCGTGCTTACTCGCACTGGCTAAATAAAAGCAATGTCAAGATGAAAGAAGCGCGCAGAAGCGAATAGCCACGCCTCCTTTCAGTCAAACTGAAGCTAATACAATCAACCAATAGGTGACCATGTTGTTGGTCAAATGTTTTAAGTAAAAACACAAGTTCTAAAATAATTAGAGATTATAATATAAGGAATATTGCATTCAAAACAAACAAAGATGTAGCTTCCTTGATAATATCAATGTTATTAAAAACGTCAGAGTAGTAAAATGTACAAGTATTAGACTGGTCTATACATTATGAAATTATTGTACATTAAATAAGATCCAAACTGCATAATATTTTTAATCCGCCCGAATATTCGATAGACCTCACTAGTAAAGTTTTCCTTATTGCAGATGTCACTATTGTTTGTAGTAATTATAGTACGCACAGATAATTAAAAATAAACATCACCAGATGAGAGGGTGTTTCAAGTCCACATGTAAGACTGTTAATATGGGTGGTATCTTCGTCGGAATTGACCTCTTTTCTCTTGAGGACGATAACCTGAGAAAGAGTTTCTTTGGTTGTGATGATTCCAGTCCTTCCGAGGTACTCGGGTGTTCCTTCCTGGGGCCTTGGAGACTGTTGCAGTCCTAGAGTTAGAGGAGCTCTGTTGCATAGAGCCCAAATGCCTGCGGTAATCCTCCAATTCCTTTGTGTTTTCATTGTGTAGATTGAGGATGTCTGTGTCCAACTGTTTTCTGATAGAGGCACTTTCCTCTGTAGCAAAACCTACACGCTTTATTTTCTCAGCCCTAATCCTGTTGGCCTCATTTTCCTTTTCCTTGATTTGGTTTGCGAGGAAGTCTATTACTTTCTGCGAGGCTTGTTTTTCGATGGCGTTGCTCAGTTCTTTCCAGAAACTCCTAAATTTCTGCTCCTCCTGCTCATTAGGTAGGTTTAGGAAACACTTTGTGTTTACATTATACCATGTAGGGTAATTCCCGGTCCTGTTACCATGAATTAGACTTTCACGTTTTTTAGAAAGTTCGAGTCGTTCTTTGAGAGTTTTTGATATTTCAGCCAATCCATTTTCTGTAGCTCTCGTGTAGGTATTATTTGCGTCCGGTAAACGGATTGTTAAATCCAAATCATCAATCTGTGACAAGGCTTCTTGGTTTGACGGTATCTGGAAATCGTCATCCATGTTAGCTTTGGTTGCTTTTTTCAGAGAAAGTCGACTAAGTCTTTGTAGCATGACGTCTTAAGTGTTGTAATTGTGCAGAATTTAACTATATCTATTTTGAAATCTCAATTGACTCTGTGAATTTTTTAGACACAACAGTGTACAAAGGAAGAAAATTCCAAGAATCCAACAAACTAGATATTAAGTCGTACATTAAACCAACAAATAATTTTCAATATCTACACAGAGAAAGCTCTCACAACCCAGCAGTATTCAAAGGTTTCATTAAGGGAGAATGCATTAGACATATGAGAAATACCAATGACAATGCAACCCTCAGCACAATCCTACAAGACTTCAAGAAACACTTGTCAAAGAGAGGCTACTCTGATACAGAAATAGACCCTATTATCACAGACGTAACTGGAACGGACAGAAATAAGATGCTTAACAAAAACAACAGTGAATCTAAACTCTGCAATCCATTAGTTATGGTTACAAAATATAATCCGAGAATCAAAGGATTAAAAAGACGCATCTTAAAATATTGGAATGAAATGAAAACAGACACAAGATGCAAAGAAATATTTACATCGGAACCAGTTGTAGCTTATAGCAAGCACAAAAGCATAGGAGATATGATTATTAGATCACGTTTACCACAAGAATACAACTGCTAAGGTGGACCCCTGATGAGGCGGGCCTTAGGGCATATAGCCGTTTTTTTTAAAAACCGCCGAAACACTCTTTACTATATAATGATGTATGAATCAAAATTAAAATTAAAAAAATGTCACAAAGTTTGGTTAAGAGTGTCGGGTCCTAATAAATTTCATGAACAGTTTGGCTGATTGATGTCCTTTTTCTCACACCACAACAGACACAAGATGCAAAGAAATATTTACATCGGAACCAGTTGTAGCTTATAGCAAGCACAAAAGCATAGGAGATATGATTATTAGATCACGTTTACCACAAGAATACAACTGCTAAGGTGGACCCCTGATGAGGTGGGCCTTAGGGCATATAGCCGTTTTTTTTAAAACCGCCGAAACACTCTTTACTATATAATGATGTATGAATCAAAATTAAAATTAAGAAAATGTCACAAAGTTTGGTTAAGAGTGTCGGGTCCTAATAAGTTTCATGAACAGTTTGGCTGATTGATGTCCTTTTTCTCACACCCTGTAAAACTAGGACAGTGATATCAAAAGACCTGGGCTTTAGTCTATCGTGGGTAATAGTTGTATATGAAGTCGTTAAATCTTAGTTTTTATGATGTTCATTTTGGTCAAATTTAAACATTTCCCTCATTTCTTCAGTCTGATCTAGTGGTGTAAAGAACAGTTCAAGTATAATGTAACGTACAGCTCAGACACGATGGCTGATTTTAACTTAGACTAAAGCTTTGTGGTATCAGATATTTACAAAGGCAGAGAGTTTTGTTTAGATATTTTATTGCTAAAATTGTCTTTCCTACAGTCACAAAAATACAATAACAGCTAATTCCAAAAAATGTAACAATTTGCCAAAAGTTCTACTTGCTATTCACAGCTATCAAGGATCGAT
>NW_026929201.1:0-36699 GCF_032062105.1 Saccostrea cuccullata | reverse complement strand
TGGGGTATATAATCATTCAACCATTAAATAACTGATTTGGCAAAGTTAAAGATGTCCTAACTCTTTTGGTACACAGTTGTATCCCGTATAAAATTTTCACTCTGAAATTTGGGTTTTGCGTTTCTATTGATTGTGAGTTTACATTAGTTATGATGAGGAAGGATGCCTTCTGCATTTACAAATTTCAGGACCCCTGGGTCAGAGGTTCTGGTGTTAAGGGGGGGGGGGGGGGGCGCTAATGATTATATCGTGAAAATGCATGAATTCTTTTAAAATATTTTCCTTTGCTGCTGGGTATTATGGTAATGATCAAAGTACATAATTGAATAAAGGTACTTACAAAATGGTTAATTTCCAGACCCTGAATCAGGTGCATAGGGGGGATAACAGAGTCTGAAAATAAATGAATACTTTGAAATTTGGTTTCTGGTATTGACGAAACATTTATGATAAAATAAAATTTTTTATTATATTTCCAAAATTTTAAGTATATGGCTACAGGCCTAGAGTCAGTGATTCCTGTGGCGTGGATTGCATAATTTGTTATGAGTGGAAATGCATTTTCTGTTTTTAACATATTTTATTGACAATATGTCAAAGGGATTGGACACAAGTTCAAAAACTTAGAGAGTCCTCTCCCATACATAAAATCTGCAAAGCCATACAACATTTACAAAATTTTACAATAATATATACATATACATAGAAGAACAAAGACAATTGTTTATGAATAAGGAAATAATATCAATTATTAATAATAGTGATAATAAATACAATGTTGATATTATAAAAAAAATATAAAAATTTAAATAGATATAATACAATTTAGTGTTAATAAAAACGACCTGATTCCTGAATAAATTTTTGAACAATACAGAATTTTTTTTTTCATTTTCCTGCGAAGATAAGGAATCATCTCCAAGTAACTTTTTATGCACATTAATCATTTTTATATTATGAGTTACAAGTAGTACATTCGTCATTAAGCGTCTAGGTTCAAAATATTTTCAACAAACAAAAAAAAAATGTTGACTATCCTCTTTCATACCACAAGAGCAATTTTGATTACTTATGATATTACATCTATACAGATCATTATTTAAAATACAATTATGTCTTAATTTAATATGTAAAATGTTCAGATACCTTCTGCGATATGAAAAATACTTGGGAGGTATGGAAGGGAAATACCGCCAAAAGTCTATGTATCTTGCTCTTATTCTTATTCTGCCTACTTCTTTATGCTTTGTTATTATTGTAATTATATGTCACTTTATTGTTTTCATATTCGTCTTCATTACATTTCACTTTGACTTTTATCCTTCTTCATTTTGCCCTTACTTCTATGTTGCTTTATTCTTGTAAATTCATTTTACTTTCTTTTAAATTGATACAGTTTCTTAAATGATTATAACTATTACGAACGTTAACTCAATCACGCAAACAATGAAGCATATTCAATGAAGACGAATACAAGTTGTCCGAATTTAGTGCCGCATTATAACGCTAGGTGGCAGGGGTGTTCGCAAATAGTGTTGGTAAAATTAGGTAAGCAAACCCGGACCTGGGTTATTCGATTTTTTTTTTCAATTTTCTGTCTTAATACTTTTTTAATCAAACTTAAATTTTTAAATTTAAATTTTTGTTATAAGTTCAGGTATGTGCCCGATACATGTCATTCCCTCGGAAGTCTCGCTAGATGGTAAGATTTCCCCTGAAAGACTGACTACATAGTGATGCTTCCTTCGGAAGACTATACATTGGGACTCCCCCCGGGGAAGTTTCAATATAGTCTTCCGTGGGAAATCTCGCTATATATAGCAATTCGCCCTTTCCTAGCAACCCCTACCCCGAATAGTTTTTTTTAAATCGTAAAACAATGTTTATATATACTAACGTTTTCAGTTTTTGAAGAAAAGTTATCCGTTCTATCAGGGACCTATATACTAGTATATAGGTACCTGGTTCTGTATGAATAAATATTTAACATATTTAAATAATATCATTTTAATAGTGTTTTATAATTAAATCATTTTAAACATTTAGTTAAACATAGATATTCTTCACGAGTACATATGGATATTGACCCCCCCCCCCCCCCTTGGATGCAGTCGCCAGCGTGGCACTGTGGTTACGGTGTCTGCTCTTTATAGAGTCACGAAGTACAATAGTAAGGAGTCGACCAATACGTCATGGGTTCGAATCCCACTATAGGATGTGGAGTTCGGTCCTTTGGATAAGATCTAGACCGTATTATCCGAGGTCCTGGGTCGCAGTAGGTGCTGGCACGAAAAAAGATCCCTCACTGCTCAATGGCTATAAGTGCCTCGTAGGACAAATTTGCAGCTCTCCACCGGCAAGAGGTGGCTTCTCCTTTTGAGTGAAAAATTCTGAAAAGGAAATTATACAATGTACAATCACACCACCAAAGTCTCAATATACATATATACTTACTTCCGGGTGGACAACCTCCTATGGGGTAAGTTTCATCGGTAGAGGGGAGGATGGCCACGAAACATTTACCTAAACGTAACTTTTTACTACTTGAAAAATTCAGCAAAAGGCTTGTTGCCCCCATCCCTTACACTTTTTGTTGCAGTTCTAATAGACAATTTATATATTAAAAGTCATGTACTTAGTGGTAAAATTTATTACTGAAAAAAGTTGACGATCCCCCCCCCCCCCCCAAACCCCTTCACCACCACCAAATAGAATTTTCGAGTTTTAAGATTTTTTTTTAGCTCTCCTGGTTGATGACAAACACGGTGCGTACTAAAAATATTTCTTTCTTTATTGAAAAGTGCTATTTTAGCATAAAATATTAACGCAGGAAAAAAGACCGAGGTGTTTCTAGTATGCCTGGGTGCATGTAGTCTGGTTCCGACTTCGCCTTCCATGCGCGGATCTAGATGGGGGGGGGGGGTTAGGACCCCTTCAAAATAACAAACGTACTACACCAAGGAAAAAAAAGTTAACCCCCCCCATGAAATAGACTTCTGACGTGTGAGCAAGTTTAGGTTTTTTTCTTCTTTTTATGCTTGTCAAGAAATTTCTGGGATTGGATTTTTTTTTTTGACTGGGTTGCCCCCCCCCCCCCCCTGGAAAAAAATTCTGGATCCGCGCCTGCCTACCCATAACGCTCCTCACTCCTTTGCAATGCTCTGTCCCTAGAATCACGCGCATCAGCAGTTACTATCTGTCGTGAAAAAAAGTTCAGTTCAGTGGAAGGTTCTGAAAAACAATCCAATTTATAAGGGTTAACTAGTATCAAAATATTTAGCATTTTTATAACAATTAAACTGTAATTCAAATATACCAACAAATAACTTTAGTAGAGTTATATTTTTCAGGCGAGAGAACAGTGATGTAGCATCGTTTTTGAAAGTGGAGAGGGGGGCAACAAGAGAATAAATATTCAAGCTACCCGGCTGAAAACAACTTGACAAGCGCAAAATAAACCCCAGGAAATTTTCCAAACTTGAAAAGGCATAGGCGTGGGAACCGGGGAAGGGGGGGGGGGCTTAGCCCCCACATCTTTACAAAGATAGACTTAGTATAGACATTGAACATTCCTGCGTAGTTAGCCCCCCCCCCCCCCCCCACTTTCCATGGACACGATGCAGTAAAGGTATAAAATGGGGGAAGTGGTGGTATTTGGAAAAAAAAACCTTTGGCACTGGTGTTCGAACCTTCAACCCACCCCCACCCCACCCCTCCTCACGAAATAAGATTTTTGTGTTTAGAAAATGGACATTTCTTATACTTGCCCCCCCCCCCCCAACTTTCAATTAGCTTCCGACGCCAATGAAATCCTATTTCGGGGGCGGGGTGAGTTTTGAGTTAGATTCAACTTCTTCTTTTGCAATCCAATTTAAATTTTCTTCCTACTATACGTATTACATTTACTTATTTGACTCTTACTCTTACAAAATGTGGGTCAGACTTGAAATGAACATAGTATAGTATAAAGTTATGTCTGAAAAAGAAGCCGTTATTCCTGTGTGCCTAGTGAAAATAAATATGGAGTTTCCATCATTGGATTGGGAGATCGGATCCGGCCTTCAGAAGTTCGATTTATTAGTCAGCCCGCGGGCTGACTAGTTATGGTACGAAGAACTTCCAATGCGCTTGCGTGACCTGGAATTCTGGGAGTGGTTCTGCAGTAAATCACGCCTGCTAATTTTATTTCAGTAAAAATCAATATAGATTATAAACCAACAAATCCCTATTAAACACCAAAGTAATCTGTAAATTTAACTCAAAAAGGAATTTCCCGATGCTTATTTTAGTATAGAAGGTTTCAAACAGTTTACTGGTTCGCAGTAATTTAACTGGTTCGCACCTGATCATGTGTTCTACGCAGCGAAGCATACACTTGCTACCGTTGGATGCATTTTGACGCGTAAATTGAACCTCTTTTATAAAATATATTAAAGGTATTTTACTTGTGTATTTACTTGTGTATTTAAATCTACAGTACAAACATTGCTTTATTACATATTTTTAACTTTTCAGTTTTTACTGCTTTTACTTTCGTTTTCACTACAATTCATTTCGATCCCGATGCTACATATTTAGCGGACAGACTTGTTAAGTCATACAACAGATACTTCGAAAAAAAACACAACTGGCTAAGCTTGCTCGTTTGTTGCCCCCCGCTGAAACTAGAGAATATCAATTTCAGTCTGTCTGTCTGTCCATCTCTAGTTCTGTCTGTCTGTAACACTTTCACTTCCCCGCAATATTGCGTGAAGTCTTTGAGCTTTTGCAGTGAAATTTTACACAACTGTTTACACCTTATATGGCCTTTAGGAGACCCTCTTGATTTTGAGGTCAAAGGTCAAAGTATTAAATTCAGAAATTCTGTCTGTTTAAACACTTGTTTTCGTGCGATACCCTAAAATCTTGAAAATAAGCCGCGGCTTATTTTAAGTTTTGGTAAGAAAGTGGGGGCTTATTTTCAAAACCGGCTAATTTTCAAATTCCGGCTTAATTATTATCAATGCAAAAAACTGGTAAGAGAGGAGAGCACAATCAAGGTTTATTTTTCATACAATCATTTAATAAATAATGTTATCGATAGAATGGAAACTACTTGTTCGATCTAAAGTCTTTAGGTCTATGGTGTTATCGTCTACTTTATATTTTGAGAATGTCGAACCCGAAAAGATAATTTCGTTGTATATAGCATATAAATTTACATGACATATAAACTTGTTTTTAAAAAGTAAAAAAATAATATATAAGATATCCGCTTGCAATTGAATCACTTGATAAATAAGTCAAAGAAACACATATTTAGACAACTCAATATTATATGGTACATTGAAATATAATTACTACCAAGCGCTGCCGATCAGCAGGTTTCTTGCCTCGGGCAGTGTTACCTGACAGTTAAATGCTTTACAAACATAAACTTCCTTTTATCTGTTTACTTATTTAATTATAACAACTTTTAACATATCGTTAGCTTGTACAGGTCTGGATGAGATAATTATTGTTTCTGACAATTTCATGAAAAAAAAATCACCATGTTAGCTGGTTCCGCAATGAATTTTTTTAGCCAGCATAACATGCTTACTGGTAAAAAACTACTTCAAAAACTACCCTTTAATAGTAATTTTACATCAGTTCATAAGTAGCTACAGACTTCGTACTACATGTATGTCGTATGCAGAAATTGGTAAAGGGTTAAATGAATTAAAACGAGGCAATCGTTAAACGTTTAACATCTTTCCTAAATGGCATTGTCATGACCGGCTTATTTTCAAAACTGGCTTATTTTCGAGTAATTTTTAATGCAAGAAATAGGTGGCTTATTTTCAAAACCGGCTTATTATTAAATCCGTCTTATTTTCAAGATTTTAGGGTATCTCTATAATCCATTGAGCTTTTGCAATGAAATTTTATACCACAACTCCCTATGACCTGTACATATGATATGGCGTAAGGAATACGTACCCCTGTATGTACTTTGAGGTTCAAACGTCAATGTCATAAATTCATACTTCTGTGTGACTCTGTGTTAATCTTTCCTTTCCAGTCAATATCTCAAGAAGGTTTTGAGTTTTTTGCAATTAAATGTCATAAATCATAACTCCCTATGGCTCCGTCCTGGACCCCCCCCCCCCCCCCTCTCCCCCGATCTGCGCATGTTTTTTTTTTATCCGTAAATTGGCTTGTTTTTCATCAACTACGACCTGATAATCTAGGTTGTGGCAATCATATTTATGAATTAATAGGTTTATTATTTTATAACAGGTCTGATAAATGAATTTGTATGTCTTAGTAATGTTTGCTTTACTTCAATCCTACTTTTTATGAAAAAAATTAAGCCAAAATTCAGCTAGTTACTAGTAAGTCAAATGACGATAGTTAATAAACTAAAAAAGCTTAGGCTATACCGTCAAAGCTTACATGTTACCCGTTTGAATGAACAATAAATTTTTTTTTTTATTCTAAAATGTACTAGAAAAAGTACTATGTATTTCAACAATCCTTTATTTTTATTCTCAAACGAAGGTTCAAAGTATCGCAGGGACAAGGGTATTTCCCTTTTCTAAACACCAAGCCAAGAGTGATTCAACCGGCGGCATGATAAACTCTAACAAGGATGATAGTGAAGCTTATTGGGCTCCGTTTTGTTAAAAATGACATAATGTCCATATATCCCCCTCCCCCTAAAATCTTATGGATCTGATACATGTAATGAGATTGTAGGTTTATAAATTCTCTGAATTATGTTACGTGAATTGGAACTCAAATGTTTATATATACTTTCCGTTCTTTTGATTTTGAGACAAAAATGCAAGAATCTGCATGCACAAACGCTTCTGTTCCTATGCAAAAAAAAATATTAAGACGATGTTTTTATTTTAGTGCCCAACTCTGCTTCTGATTAAAGATTTGTTGAAGGCATTTTTTTTCAGTTCTCTATGATTCTTTAAAACATTATCACAGAGAAGAAAAATCCACTGGCTGACTCTCTAAGCTTTTTTTAAAAGCTAAACTTGTAAAGTATTAAGGCGTACTGAAGAATCTCAAATAACCCGACCCGGGTTTGCTTACCTAATTTTACCAACACTCGTAGCGAACACCACTCCACCTAGCGTTATAATGCCGCACTAAAGTTTGACGGTTTGACAACTTCCATTCGTCTTCATTGAATATGCTTCATTGTTAGCGTGATTGAATTCACATTCGTAGTAGAGATAATGATAATTTATTAAAGAAACTTAAGTTTAAAAGAAAGTAGAATGAATTTACAAGAATAAAGCAACATAGAAGTAAAGACAAAATGAAGAACGATAAAAGTCAAAGTGAAATGTAATAAAGACGAATATGAAAACAATAAAGTGACATATAATTACATTAATAACAAAGCATAAAAAAGTAGGCAGAATAAGAATAAAAGCAAGATACATAGACTGTTGGCGGTAATTCCCTTCCATAGGGAGGCCTATCATTATTATTAATCAATTTTCTTTTAAAAATTCCTTTATTATTTCCCTTGTTTTGTTGCTCAGTGAATTCCATTTGCAAACAGTATCGGGGACAAATGATTTGTTGAATAATTCAAGCCTGCATTTAGGTAAAGAATAATCAAATGAATTCCGAGTATTGTAATTTGAAACATTGTTTCTAACAATCGGTACAATGTTTTTTAAGTAATCAGTTATTGTGGATTTTAAACATTGTTAAAAGTTTGGCTTTGTCTCTTATTACTACAGGAAGTTCCCAACCTGTTTCAATATACAACGAATTTCTTGATGCTAATACTGAAAGACCAATCACTATTCTTGCGGCTGTCAGTTGAAGCTCTTCAAATTTATCAATATCTGCCAGCGAACAGCCTGACCAAACTCCAGATGCATATTCAAATTGTGGTCGAATAAAGGGAGTGTAAAGTTTGGATAACATATCTCTAGACACTGAAAATTTAAGTTTCTTGAGAAGTTCTAGTTTTTTGTAGCCTTTACTGACAATACTATCAAATTGAATGTAATCTGACCAACCTATTTTAGTTGAAAAAATAACATCAAGATGTTAATGTTGTGATACATATTCTAACTGACAGACTCCAAAAAATAATTCAGGTAACTGGTTTGCATTTTCTCATTGTTACTCTGATGTACATTTAACCTATTAAAGCATTCATATAATGAGAAGTTATGATAAGCAATCGTGCCTTTTTCAAGATTGTGAATTTCATGGTCTCTGGTTTAAAAGACGAACCAAATTCAATTGTTGAAAAGTTGTTATATGATACTCGATTCTATAAAGCCCCGGACCTATTGTTTATTTAAACGTTATGTGGACATTTTCCGAACAAAATATGTAAATGTACTATCTGAGCTATCCATTCAACATATGCATGTAACATTAGTCTTGTGGGGAACGGCTAGAATAAATGTGAATCTCTGAAAATAGTTTTTACAATGATGCAAACATAATGGAAATTAGTTGGTCAACGCATTGGAAATTAAAAGTCCGTCTAATTAAATGGTTACAAAAAAAAGATTCTCAACCTGTTAATAAACGAACATCCATGAACTAGTCTAGCACTCCATCAAATCTAGCATACTAGAGTAACCCATGAATATTCAAGATCTTTTTGATAGATCAATATTTAATTTATATGTAAAAAGAATTTTCTGTCTTTCATAGATCTTAATACTGTGTCGGCAAATTTTTAACTGTGTCGCACGCATAAAATTTAATCGTTACATGTGTACTATATGGGAGTTAATTTTACTGTGTCTAGACCAACACAGTCAAACAGCTCATGGAGAACCCTGAGAACATTTACAAATATTGTAAGCTGCAGAAGTTATTAACCCATCTTGGTCTGAGCGGGCAACTGTTTAAATCAGGAAAAAAGGTTTATAAGCATCTAAATGCTAGGATTATTAAGGCATATCCCTTATTCCTGACTGTATTGATGTTCTGGAGCACTTAAAATTTTGCAATTGGCCTTTATCAAATTGAAATAGATCAAAATGGAAAAAAACAAAAAAAACCCTTTTAGATTAATGTAATGAGTTCTTTTGGATTTTGTGTGAGTCCAGAAGAAAACGAACTACTGTAGAATCAATTAAAAAAATAATAAATTGATTTTACAGATCAAAGAAATGAATAAACAACAAAAAAAAAACACTAAAACCTTACATACACCACTCTCGCAAACACTCACACAGAGAAAGAAAAAAACACAAAGAATAAACTTACACGCCAACAAACAATGAACTTAAAATTGCGTGCCAGAAATAAATATCAAACGAACCTTGTTTAATGAAAACAGTAACTTTTGTTTTATAAAATTATTAACTTCAAGTTGTTTTTTAAAAGTTCAAAATAGAATTTATATTTTCGAATACTCTTGACTTTAAAGTAACTTTATAAATGTTTTCTGAATTAACCAAATTGGGAGTTTGTTTAACAACTGTTCCTATTTCAACACTAATATCGGCACTACTGGGCTTCCATACACCGCTGGGTCAACATCACATTCACTGACCGTCTGAACCACCGGAATCATAGGTTTCCTTCATATAACGTCTCTACATACATCTATCCCTCCGTTAGACGGGCGCTATGGTATTCCCCAAGTCTGTTAGGACGTAGTTCACGTATAAGCTGTACCGCCGCCTCCCCTCCGTATGCTCCGGTCCTAGACACAAACTGACCACTCGACCACTCACATTTGCCGTCCTAAGCCCCTAGTATATACTCTATGCCCTATGCACTAAAATATATTAAACGACATTTCTAGAATATTATCAATTAACCGAATATAAACACCTACATAACACAAAACAAGATACAGACAAAAAGTAACAAACTCCAATAAATAGTGACGAAAACTAGTTTACCGGTTGGAGAAAAACAGAAATGACCACACACAGAAATTCACCGTTCCCTGGCTACCGTTTCCTGACTTATTTCTAGAATTCACCATATATAAGAACGTACATGGTGACCAAAACTGTAGACGCGGCGTGGCACAACGCCCCTTTCACTGCCACGCGTCGTTTCCTTCTGACTAACCAGTTTTCTAAATTTAGCTTATATACACACCCTCAAAAGTACCGAAACGCATAACCACCAAAACTTACAAGGAAAACACAAAATCAAACATAAAATTAACTGAACAAAAGTCAACTTCATCACAATTAAATATTACTTTTTGAAAACCAAAGAATGTCTTTTGCGTTGTGCAATGCCCCCTAAGCTTGTCAAAGGACAATGAAGAGTAAAACTAAGATTAAAAACAAATAGATGCCCTCTGTTCAGACACGACTATGATTCCTTATTTCCTTGTCTTTTCGTAGGCCTGGATTTTCTCTAATTGTTTTTCTACAACATCAAATATAATTAACAACAATTATTCATTGAAAATGGCATTCATAATGAATAGCAGAAGCGCTGTTGGCATATGTTACATGATGCGTGTAACACGGAATATGCCAGGAGAGCAATGCTCATGATACTCGGCAATGTAAAACTGAACGACTAGTAATGATATCAACAAGAATTCCATATTCTAGTTCCGAGTTGACGGCCTTTAAAATGATAATAAATTAAGTGACTGGAATAATTATGTTCCCCAAACGAATTTGGGGAACATATTATTAAGGTCTTCCGTCTTCAGCGGAAGACCTTCTTGTTATTCGTTTGTTTCTTTTCCACTGTTTTTAAGGTCTTCCGTCTTCAGCGGAAGACCTTATTGTTTTTCTTAGGTTTCTTTTCCACTATTTTTATTATTGTTTTTTTTTCTTACCGATTTTGTGCGCGCGATTTCTCGAGAACGGCTCGATCGATTTTCATGAAACTTTCAGGTCTGATAGAACATCAAAAAATCTAGATATATTTTTATTTTGATGACGTCACTTCCGGTTTGGAGTTTTCTGGGATTTAGTGATTTTTAGAGGGTCACTTTGTCCGGCAGTTTTCTCAAAAAGCACTTAACACAGAGGCCTGAAATTTTCAGTGGATGCTAGAGCAACCTTTGGAGAAGTGCACTAAGTATATCATAACTACCGAAAGTACTAAGCGCCGACGCTCGCTATGGCCCGAAAATAGTTCTATTTAGAATTTCAAAAATTTAAGCACTTTTTCAACGATAACTTTTTACCTAAAGATATTTTGTTAAAGCATGTAGAACAAAAAAGGTGTAGAATTTCAAGACCTTTCAAAAAACATCTCGAAAAAAGGGCTGGCTCCTTAAATCAGGGGCCTGTAGGGGCCGAAAGTTTTTCCTTTTTATCTAAAAAAATATTGAGAATTTGTGATACGTCGAAGAAGCAAAGTTGTTCTAAATGTCAAGCTTAATCTATTGAAGTCGTCAAAATATGTCCGGCGTCGTCACTTCCGGTCTAACCGGAAGTAGTCAGAAAACACGTATTTTTGCTGTTCTTAACAAGTTTTTGGTAACATACGTCTCTAGGAGCATTAAAATTAATTTTCTGTCTGTCGTCCTCACTTCCGGTCAAACCGGAAGTAGCAAAATATGGCTTATCTTTGCATTAATTAACATGGATTTAGTGGATTCAAACCATTTTGGGCGTCATTTCATATTTTTGTTTAAAATGAAAGCTACTTCCAGTCAAACATGACGTTTTTGAGGGGTCCAGAGGGGTCCAAGGTCACATCTTTCATAATTTTGTATTTTAAATTAATTTCTAAATCAGACCCCCTCTAGATCCGTGCAAGAATTTTTTTTTTCTTGTACATTTCAATTCTTTTATACCTATGATTTTACCTATACCGCATACGCAGATTGTTTTCTTTAACAAGTTTTACCGGCCTTATTAAATCTGAGGCATTTAACTTCTACAAAATTCTGTTATTTAGATATATATTCATTTGATACATAAAGGAGAGATTTAACTTCTACAAAGTTTTGTTATTTAGATATATATTCATTTAATACATAAAGGCATCGTCGCGAACCACGGCCAAAATGCACGATCCTCTCCCATCTGGCGGAGAGAGCTATATGCGGACTCCGGACCGTGGCTTGAGACGATGACATAAAGGAGAAGATCGTTTTTTTATTCTGTTAATTTCATTGTAAATTAATATATTTTTCATCTTCAACAACATATTCAAAATAATGAATTTGATTTCTAAACGTCAAGATATTTAAATTTGTAAAATTAGTTTCTTTTTTGCTGGTAATATGCGGATAAAAATAAAACTCCATTTACTGATCGAAATATTTCGTAAGATTTAAATGATACATGTACATGTATATCGTATCATTGCATACAATTTCCAAAAAACAAAAAAAGATTTTACGACAGAATAAACACGTCTCTAGCATCATGACGAAGTTTAAGAAATGAAGAAATTTGAGGAGTATTTTTCAATTACATTTGACGTTTGTCGCAGATCCAAGAACCAAGATACTGTGGCGCTAGTGTTATTTTAAAAATAACCAGAATACCTTTAATGTTACGTGTAAACCACTGAAGTGTTTATGAAAAATAATCTTTAAAAAAATAAAACTTCTCTTTGTCCTTATATTATTTTTTTTATATATATAGATTATACATAATTCATATAAAAAAAAAATCCTAAGTAAAGGTTGTAAATAAAACGTAGTGTTGACTGCTGGGTGGACTTTTTGTGTACGACTCGGTTTGTGTACGAGTTGACTATTTACAGCAGATCCTCTATTTTCGGAAACAAAGGTGGCAGAGGATAGTTTCGAATAAAGTACCGGTCAAAAAATAGAAAAAATAGAGAAACCTGAGGTTTGAATGCATATTATAGGTAATTTTATAGCTAGAATATTTTATGGGTGCATTTGGAGGGACTTGGTGGCCTTGTATATTTTATTGAAATATGACACTTTAGTGTCACTACTACTGTATATGGGATATGGACTAGAAATACGAAACTAAGCTCAAAACTCGCTCTACCGGTATTTCACCAGAAAAGCGGGATGGGTTCACAGGATGAGTTGTAGCTTGAAAACGAGGTGGTTGAGCCATTATCTCTTGCTGTTCATTGGTATGTACAAATGTTATTCTGCAATTTGTGTGGTAGCTTAGGTCAGGCGCACGGGCCTGGAAGCAGATGCGGCTGCGGCGAAATAGTGAAAATAGGCTTGATTCACATGAAATTTTGAGATTGTCCCTGCGCCATCTTTAGGGCTCATTCTGTAAGTTGTACATGTTTTATTCCTAAAAGCTTCAAATTTCTCAAGGGACTACTTCATACTATTATTACATGTAGAGGGAATTTAAAATTTTTCAATGCACATTTTTAAAGCAGCTCAATATTAAGTAAACCGTCAGTCAAACGTTTTGATTGCAAAATAAACTATCCTCTGCCACCTTCAAGAATGCATCAATTTTTAGAAATGTGAATTTTAGTCTGATTTTCATACAAAAATGTTTATTTATGTAAGTCAATTTAAAAAAATACTTTGTTTCTGTTATTTAAAATCTGTACAGATAGGTATATTCACTAAAAAGCAAGGGGGGTTACTCTTTTCCAGCATACATTTTTAAAGACTTTGAACCATCAGCATAATAAATCATATAAGATTCAGGCATTTTTTGCCAGAGAATAAATTAATTGTTTGAATTTGATACTTTGGGTATTGTCGCATAATTAAAATCAAGTCTTGCTTTAATTAATTAAATCTAATTAAAATTTAAGTGTATTAATTAGTGCGATATCACTGAAATTACATATATTTGCCATTTTTTCAACCTAATTTACTAAATATAATTATTTTGAAAATAAAAATCAGTCAGCATACCTAAATGTCACTAAACCTAACCATATATATTACAAAAAAACTTTTTTTTTGCTTTATTTTTCCAAATTTAACCTATTCTGTTTTTGATATTTTCATGAAATATGCCCCCCCCCCTTTTCAATTTTTAAATTTATCTATATTTAAATGTGACAGAATCTAAATTTTTCAATGGTTTGCTATAAAATGACTATTTTTCTTTAAATAATAACAAAACAAAGAGTTTATATTGCATATTTAATGAAGTAATATCAATAAAATGTGCATTTTCATGTAATTATTGAATTCTGCTAGGCCCATATAATCTGCCCACAATTGCCCAGGATGGACAGAATAATCACTTTTAGTATTCAGGAGAATGAAATGTATGTATTTGATTACTCATAACTGTTAAAAGTGAATATCAGACACTTAGAAAGAATTCAGCTAGGACAAACACATTTTTACAGTGCATTTTCATTACACTGAAGAAATGGCTGCAGGGGTAGGGTGTTGAACAGCCATTTCCTGGACACTTTTTCTTTAGCATGTGACGCAAGAGGGTTTTTTGCATATCCTGATAAATATCTTGAAAGTTGAAAGGGGTTTTAACTTTGCAAAGAAGTTATAGGTATATAAATCCAAGTGAAAATGAGATAAAATGGAATTTCATAGAACATGAAAAATAGGGGAGTATGTGATACATGTGAGTACATTTCACCAAGATGTGCCCTTTATATTTGACTTTTTACATATAAATGTATTTGAAATAGATTAAAATTACCATTTAACACTTTTTTGCTGGTATATTTATCATCTGGAGTTGTAAGAATTGCATTTGTTTTATGTGTAAGAAACAATATGGGGTTAAGGTGGTTGACCGAGAATTGGTGAGGTCTCTTATTTGGCCATAACTTTTTTATTTTTCAATGAATCAAGACATATTTGGTATATTTTTACTCAGAATTGCATGTTCTTTTTGAATTGAGCAGGGTTTATTACTTGCAAGACAAACTCTGAAAGTTAAAGGTGGCAGAGGATAGTTTCGAATAAAGTACCGGTCAAAAAATAGAAAAAATAGAGAAACCTGAGGTTTGAATGCATATTATAGGTAATTTTATAGCTAGAATATTTTATGGGTGCATTTGGAGGGACTTGGTGGCCTTGTATATTTTATTGAAATATGACACTTTAGTGTCACTACTACTGTATATGGGATATGGACTAGAAATACGAAACTAAGCTCAAAACTCGCTCTACCGGTATTTCACCAGAAAAGCGGGATGGGTTCACAGGATGAGTTGTAGCTTGAAAACGAGGTGGTTGAGCCATTATCTCTTGCTGTTCATTGGTATGTACAAATGTTATTCTGCAATTTGTGTGGTAGCTTAGGTCAGGCGCACGGGCCTGGAAGCAGATGCGGCTGCGGCGAAATAGTGAAAATAGGCTTGATTCACATGAAATTTTGAGATTGTCCCTGCGCCATCTTTAGGGCTCATTCTGTAAGTTGTACATGTTTTATTCCTAAAAGCTTCAAATTTCTCAAGGGACTACTTCATACTATTATTACATGTAGAGGGAATTTAAAATTTTTCAATGCACATTTTTAAAGCAGCTCAATAGTAAGTAAACCGTCAGTCAAACGTTTTGATTGCAAAAAGAACTATCCTCTGCCACCTTCAAGAATGCATCAATTTTTAGAAATGTGAATTTTAGTCTGATTTTTATACAAAAAGGTTTATTTATGTAAGTCAATTTAAAAAAATACTTTGTTTCTGTTATTTAAAATCTGTACAGATAGGTATATTCACTAAAAAGCAAGGGGGGTTACTCTTTTCCAGCATACATTTTTAAAGACTTTGAACCATCAGCATAATAAATCATATAAGATTCAGGCATTTTTTGCCAGAGAATAAATTAATTGTTTGAATTTGATACTTTGGGTATTGTCGCATAATTAAAATCAAGTCTTGCTTTAATTAATTAAATCTAATTAAAATTTAAGTGTATTAATTAGTGCGATATCACTGAAATTACATATATTTGCCATTTTTTCAACCTAATTTACTAAATATAATTATTTTGAAAATAAAAATCAGTCAGCATACCTAAATGTCACTAAACCTAACCATATATATTACAAAAAAACTTTTTTTGCTTTATTTTTCCAAATTTAACCTATTCTGTTATTGATATTTTCATGAAATATGCCCCCCCCCCCCTTTTCAATTTTTAAATTTATCTATATTTAAATGTTACAGAATCTAAATTTTTCAATGGTTTGCTATAAAATGACTATTTTTCTTTAAATAATAACAAAACAAAGAGTTTATATTGCATATTTAATGAAGTAATATCAATAAAATGTGCATTTTCATGTAATTATTGAATTCTGCTAGGCCCATATAATCTGCCCACAATTGCCCAGGATGGACAGAATAATCACTTTTAGTATTCAGGAGAATGAAATGTATGTATTTGATTACTCATAACTGTTAAAAGTGAATATCAGACACTTAGAAAGAATTCAGCTAGGACAAACACATTTTTACAGTGCATTTTCATTACACTGAAGAAATGGCTGCAGGGGTAGGGTGTTGAACAGCCATTTCCTGGACACTTTTTCTTTAGCATGTGACGCAAGAGGGTTTTTTGCATATCCTGATAAATATCTTGAAAGTTGAAAGGGGTTTTAACTTTGCAAAGAAGTTATAGGTATATAAATCCAAGTGAAAATGAGATAAAATGGAATTTCATAGAACATGAAAAATAGGGGAGTATGTGATACATGTGAGTACATTTCACCAAGATGTGCCCTTTATATTTGACTTTTTACATATAAATGTATTTGAAATAGATTAAAATTACCATTTAACACTTTTTTGCTGGTATATTTATCATCTGGAGTTGTAAGAATTGCATTTGTTTTATGTGTAAGAAACAATATGGGGTTAAGGTGGTTGACCGAGAATTGGTGAGGTCTCTTATTTGGCCATAACTTTTTTATTTTTCAATGAATCAAGACATATTTGGTATATTTTTACTCAGAATTGCATGTTCTTTTTGAATTGAGCAGGGTTTATTACTTGCAAGACAAACTCTGAAAGTTAAAGGTGGCAGAGGATAGTTTCGAATAAAGTACCGGTCAAAAAATAGAAAAAATAGAGAAACCTGAGGTTTGAATGCATATTATAGGTAATTTTATAGCTAGAATATTTTATGGGTGCATTTGGAGGGACTTGGTGGCCTTGTATATTTTATTGAAATATGACACTTTAGTGTCACTACTACTGTATATGGGATATGGACTAGAAATACGAAACTAAGCTCAAAACTCGCTCTACCGGTATTTCACCAGAAAAGCGGGATGGGTTCACAGGATGAGTTGTAGCTTGAAAACGAGGTGGTTGAGCCATTATCTCTTGCTGTTCATTGGTATGTACAAATGTTATTCTGCAATTTGTGTGGTAGCTTAGGTCAGGCGCACGGGCCTGGAAGCAGATGCGGCTGCGGCGAAATAGTGAAAATAGGCTTGATTCACATGAAATTTTGAGATTGTCCCTGCGCCATCTTTAGGGCTCATTCTGTAAGTTGTACATGTTTTATTCCTAAAAGCTTCAAATTTCTCAAGGGACTACTTCATACTATTATTACATGTAGAGGGAATTTAAAATTTTTCAATGCACATTTTTAAAGCAGCTCAATATTAAGTAAACCGTCAGTCAAACGTTTTGATTGCAAAATAAACTATCCTCTGCCACCAAAGAGGCTTAGCCTTAGGGTGGCGAAGTACGTATTATCATTTATTAGCTAATCGAGTGCATTGCAACATTTATAGAAGTGTTTCAAGGAAAGTTGCTGAAATTACGATAAATAGAGGGCGTCGAGGAAGTTGCTTAATGAGAGTAAGTTACCATTTTAAAGTCAAGGAGTTTTGTCATTCTGCGTTCGCGCCATTAAATGGATGTTACACAGAATGTCTACAATGCATTATATCAGTTGCGTATCGAAAAAGTAAAGCTATATGAGAGTTATGTACTTACAAGTCTTGCTTGTCTTTGTTTACATTGGAAATTTTGATGATCAAACATTACACTGTTACAGTATTATTTATGACAGATCATTCAACTTGTTTCAGTCCGACTCCGAGTTATTTCCCTTAGTCGCTATTTAGTTCCTCGTAAATTCTTGCAATATATGGGAAATAGGCCAAGATTGTCATAATGTAGAAACTTTATAATGAGTTCTAGGATACTTGAATACGAGTTTATTCTAATGAAAAATGGTTTTATATGCATTTTTTCCATTTAAATGACCATGCACTGATAGGGAAATTGAGATGGAGATTGAACAGTATCTGTGCTTTACATTGTAACAGGCCAAATCCAGACCTTTTTTACAGGTCTTAAAATAGCTCTTAATACCTATGTACTTATTTAAACCTACCCAAAGTAGCTATTTTTACCTACTTTTTGTATTATCTGCATTTTGTGGCTAAAAGACCAAATGTCGCAACATTGTGAATTCCCTATTTTTAGATACATTCACACTGATGACGAATGGAATAAAATTTTGACCAATAAATTATTACTACCTAAATCTGCAATTTTACTTTAGTTGGTTTGCGAAATTAATACTACACAATGTAATCATTCTCTTGCCAATTATTTGTGAAAGAATACAGATCCTGATAAGAATTAAGACGACGAAAATCAGAAATAAAAAAAGTTGAGACAGGGGTATAAAATCAGGGCGGACAGGTATGAGAATCAAGGAATATTTTTAATATGGCCTTAACAAAGCCATAATTGATGTTATCCTGCCTCTGATAAAATTGGAAATTTCATTGGCCGAGAGCAATACTGCATGAAACGATGTTATGCTGTCTACCCACCTCACATTGCTATTATGCCCCCTCCACGTGACCTACCACCATATTTTAGAAAGTTACCAACCAATCTTCATCAATATACTGCTTTCACGTGACCCGCATTGAGCTTCATAACTGACGTCACAATGCGTCTGACGACAACGTACAATGGATGTATAGAACGTCTTGCTTGGACGTTCAGTGAAAGCGGTTTATTGATACTATCAATATTTAATCTTTTAGAGAACCCATAGCAGGATAAATTCGTTATGTAGACACTTAGAGGGGTAATACGGAAATATGTGGGGTCCTTGAAAAAAAAAAGGTAACTAATAATATTTATATGGAAGCAACCTTAGGTAGTGTATTTTGTTCAAATCATGACCCCCGGGGAGTAAGGCAGGGCCAATATGGCCGACCAAAGTTTTACATAGAAATATATAGGAAAATTCTTTTAAAATCTTCTTCTCAAGAATAGCAAAGCCATAATTGGTCATATTTATATATGAATTCATCTTTAGGTAGTGTAGTTTCAAGTTGGCAGGGCCACAATGGCTGATCAAAGTTTTACATAGACATATTATAGGGAAATTCTTTAAAAATCATTTTCTAAAGAATAGCAAAGCCATGATTGGTCATGGGACTACTTTTGGATTAAAACATTTCAAAAATAAACCAATTTGTATTATTTCTAGCCACAGTGTTCTGTTGTTGTCATTGGTATACATGTTTAATCTGTAAATAATTTACGAAAATGAAACTATGTGGACAATTACGAAACACGCATTACTGAACAACACTAAATTACAAAGCACTATCATTAAAAACACAAGTGACACAATTACTCACATAATGGTGTTCACTGCAGTGATAAAAATTCTGCATGCACTTGTAGGAAAATCCGAAAAAAGTAAATTTTGATTGTATTAAATTACAGAATTTTGTTTCACTGTGATGTTTATAGTAATTCTCACTTTGATATGCATAAACTATGCAACCATGCATATTACACATACATGTAGCTTTTAAATTACAGAAGAATAAATCATATAAGATGTATCCCACCCACAAAATAATTACATTCTCACCTACAAATTATACAACCTCTAACTTGCATTGTTAAAATTGATTTGAGCAGAAAGTAACCTCATACAATGGTCATGCTATTATCTGAAGATCAGAGGAACACAAGGCCAAAAAAATAAATTGTCTTGTTTCCTGCTACCGGTCTGAAAAAAATACAGCCAATAGTCCTCGATCATGTTGATGTGAAATTCAAGTAGCACTTACAGTTGCTAGTAATTGGACTTTAATCAATCTTTAAAAATATTCTCTTCAAGAACCTTTGGGACTGGAAAGAGGAAACTCATGTAGAGTCATCCTCAGATCATAGTGTACATTCAAGTTTGTTCAAAACATGGCCCCGATAGTAGGATGGGGCCACAATGGTCAATCAAATTTTAACAGAAATATATAGGAAAAATCTTTTAAAATCTTCTGCTCAAGATGCATATGGACAGGCAAGTTGAAACTTATGTTGAATCATCCTCAGGTAGAATACATTCTAGTTTGTTCAAATCATGAACCCCGGGTGTAGGGCGGGACCACAATAGCAGATCAAAGTTTTATTCAGGAATATACAGTTAAACTCGGTTATAACGAAGTCACAGGGACCTATGAAATTACTTCAATATATCCATAATTTGTTATAACCGTATAAGAAATTCATTAAATTTGTAAAGCCGGGGATCCAAGTTGATTTCCCTATTTCCGTAAATTCGCTATATCCGTGTTCGTACTAAACATGTTTTGCTGTATTGGGAAATCTTTAAAAAAAATATATCAAGTACTGTAAAGCCATGATAAGTGATAGATTAATGGAAGCATGCTCAGATACTGTATATTCTAGTTTGTTCAAATCATAACCCCCAGGGGTAGGGTGGGGCAACAATGGAGGATCCAAGTTTTACACATTAAAATATATTTTAACAAGATGTGTTTGTGAAACACTATGCGCCCGGCGGCAACAAAAATGGAAAAAGCTATTTCTAGCATATTAGCATAGGTAACAGTCAAGGTCACAAGGTCATTGACCTTGGTGTGATTTGAAAGACTTTGATTAGTCGAGTACACACATCAAATATGAAGTTTCTATCTTTTATGTTTCAAAAGTTATGGTGAAAGGTACGAAAAAGCTATTTTTAGCATATAGGTCACAGTCAAGGTCACCAGGTCATTGACGTTTGTGTCATTTGAAAGAACTTTATAAGTGTAGTATGCATTCTAAATATGAAGTCTCTATCTTTCATGGTTCAAAAGTTATCGCGAAGGTTAAAGTTTGCAGACAGAAAAACTATTTTTAGCATATAAGTCACATTCATGGTCACAAAGTCATTAATTTTGGTGTCATTTGAAAGCACCTAATTAGTGAAGTATGCATACCAAATATGAAGTTTCTACCTTTCATGGTTCAAAATTTATGGCGAAGGTTAAAGTTTGGAGACAAACAAACAAACAGACAGACAGACACACAGGACAAAAACAATATACGCCTCGGATCTATGGATTCGGGCGCATAAAAATCTTTTTCTAAAGAATAGCAAAGCCGTAATATTTATATGGAGGCATCCTTGGGTAGTGTAGAGTTAAATTTGTACAAATCATTACATCCAATGGTACAGAAGGGTCTCAATGGTAGATCAAAGTTTTACAAAGGAAAATAAAGATAAAAACCTCAGTAACAGAAAAGTTATGTTAAAAGACTTGAGATATATTGAGATATATTCAATAAAAATCTTTTTTCAAATGATATTATAAAAATTTTAATTATTGGATAGATGTATCATTTTGTGGCATAGCACTTTATTCTCTGCATGTGTTCTGATTCATCCAAGTGAGTGGAAAGCTTATTGGTTTATTTTTGTGTAGGTGTGTTAAATGATGGTCATTTAGCGTCCAACTGCATGCAATTGCGGGCGCTTGCAATAAATAAAATGTTTAGTATACATGTACTTAAAAAGCTGAATTTCTGGTTTCATTTCTTTCTTATGAATTGCATTAAACTTGTAACATATAGAAATTTTTGTAGTGTTGACAAGATGACTTAAAGATTTAATGCAAATTAGCGGCATTGATAATATGTTTTGCCCTGACTGCTTGTTTTTCTACACAAAATTTTGAATTTAAACAGTCGTATATGTTATATCTAAGCACAATTGTATTAAAATAATCCAGATGCCAATAAATTTGGTGCATATATTTTGGGAACTAATTTTTCCACATTATTCAGTCTCATTACCCAAGATGTTAACATTACAGAACTGGACGGTCAATTCCTACAACAAAACAAAATATTTCATTGAAAAGTTATTATTTGTTTTGTCATTTTTCAGGGAACACTTTTTCACACCTACACGTACCTTGGAGTAGTGATAATTGTTACAAGTCTAAAAAAAATGTTCTGTGAAATAAATTTTTACCTCACTTGAGCTGAAGGCTAAAGTGAGCTATTCTGATCACAATTTGTCCGTCGTCCATCCGTCCGTCCACCTTTGTGTCACTTGGTAACAAATATTTGCAGTTTTCTTAAAACTACTAGTTGCAGATGCTTGAAATTATAACACAATCTTTTTTGAGGCATGGCGTATGGTAGGATACATTTTTGTTTAAATCCATTGTCAACTTCCTGAGCAACTACATGTTGCAAATGCATGAAATTTTACCACAGTCTTCTCTGAGGCATGCCATACGGTAGGATACATTTTTGGTCACCTGAGCCGAAGGCTCAAGTGAGCTTTTCTGATCACATTTTGTCCGTCCGCCTGTCTGTCTGTCCGTCCGTCTGTAAACTTTTCACATTTTCCACTTCTTCTCAAGAACCAATGGGCCAATTTTAACCAAACTTGGTACAAAGCATTCTTGGGTGAGGGGGAGTTTAATTTGTTAAAATGAAGGGCCAAGTCACCTTACAAGGGGAGATAATCAAAAAAAGACAAAAATAGGATGGGGTCACTAAAAAATCTTCTTCTCAAGAACCACTGGGCCAGGAAAGCTGAAACTTATACGGAAGCATCCTTGGATAGTGTAGATATTAAATTGTTAAAATCATGACCCCCAGGGTTTGGACACGGCCACAATAGGGAATCCAAGTTTTACTTAGAAATATAAAGAACAAATCTTTAAAAATCTTCTTCTCAAGAACCACTGGGCCTCAAAAGCTGAAACTCATATGGAAGCATCCTCGGGTAGTGTAGATATTAAATTGTTAAAATCATGACCCTGGGGGGAGGGCGGGGCTACAATAAGGAATCCAAGTTTTACATAGAAATATATTGAATTAATCTTTAAAAATCTTCTTCTCAAGAACCACTGGGCCAGGAAAGCTGAAACTCATGTGGAAGCATCCTTGGATAGTGTAGTTATTAAATTGTTAAAATTATGACCCCCGGGGGTAGGGCGGGGCTACAATAGGGAATCCAAGTTTTACATAGAAATATATAGAACAAATCTTTAAAAATCTTCTTCTCAAGAACCACTGGGCCAGAAAAGCTGAAACTTATGTGGAAGCATCCTTTGGTAGTGTAAATATCAAATTGTTAAAATCATGACCCCCGGGGGTATGGCGGGGCCACAATAGGGAATCCAAGTTTTACATAGATATATTTAGAACAAATCTTTAAAAATTTTCTTCTCAAGAACCACTGGGCCAGGAAAGCTGAAGCTTATGTGGAAGTATCCTTGGGTAGTGTAAATATTAAATTGTCAAAATCATGACTCCCGGGGGTAGGGCAGGGCTTCAATAGGGAATCCAAGTTTTACATAGAAATATATAGAACAAATCTTAAAAAATCTTGCTCTCATGAACCACTGGGCCAGGAAAGCTGAAACTTACGTGGAAGCAACCTTGGGTAGTGTAGATATTAAAGTGTTAAAATCATGACCCCCGGGGGTAGGGCGGGGCTTCAATAGGGAATCCAAGTTTTACATAGATATATATAGAACAAATCTTAAAAAATCTTGCTCTCAAGAACCAATGGACCAGGAAAAATGAAACTTATGTGGAAGCATCCTTGGGGAGTGTACATATTAAATTGTTAAAATCATGACCCCCGGGGGATAGGGTGGGGCTACAATAGGGAATCCAAGTTTTTCCGATAAATATATGGAACAAATCTTTAAAAATCTTCTTCTCAAGAACCACTGGGCCAGGAAAGATGAGACTTATGTGGAAGCATCCTTGGGTAGTATAGATTCTAAAATTTTTAAATAAAAAAGGGAAGGGGGTTGCTAAGGATGATTGGTATACAGGTAAATATCAATATCTCGAACATGGAATATCTCAAATACCCCGCTTATGTCGAAGTTGATAGCCGGTCCCAGCTGTTTTCTCTCTATATATGATTTAAAAAAACATCTGATATCTCGAACACGGTAATCTCGAATACCCCGTTTATGTCGAAGTATATTCAAAGTCCCAAGGCCTCTTTTACCTGGCTTATCTCAAAGTTCAGTGAATTTTTCGGTCTACTGAACACATCTTAATTAATCCCCAGCTCATGTTGATGTCGGGTATCTGTGACAGGTTAATTGGTTTGACAGCTTGGGTGTTTTGTGTAGTAGACTTCTACGACCGATAAAACAAACTACTTCACAACAACTCAGAAATTTAACTACCGATATTGCATTTAATAATATGCTCTGTATACTTAAATACTAAATTCATAAAACAAAAATATATTTCACAATAAACTTAAACAGTTAAGTTGCAGTGCATAATGCACAGTGATTGATTACATTCATGTTTTTCTGTGTATAAATAGATAACCTTAATTGACCGCCATTTGCATTGTTAGTTTCGTCAACTACGTGTTCCTTATTGGTTAAGAAATAAAGTCCGCGTTTTCGTGAATGTTGGAGAATAACCTCCGAGGTCGAGAAATGTTGTTTGAAATATAAAAGCCGAGGCGTTAGCCGAGGCTTTTATATTTCAAACAACATTTCGAGACTGAGGAGGTTATTCTGCATCATTCACGACAACAAGGACTTTATTTCTATTCTACCATGTCCACGGACGATAAATACGGCCGATTGTTTCCTCTATAGAGTCGTGGTCTAATGGAGAATAATGTCCGGCTGTTCGTGGTCTATTGGAGAATAATGTCCGGCGGCTCCTTTGAAGTTTTTCAATAACCGTGGTAGAATACTTCGTAATGTTATACAAGTAAGCTATTAATATCAAATACACAGTTTGAATACTGATTATTTTTTTAAAATATTTTTTAATAAATTTCATCAAATTATGTTTTTAAATCTTTCTTACGGAAGTGGTTCTTCAACTACATGTATAACGCTAATGAAACATCCCGTTTGACCACGTAAGCATGGCCTGGAAAATGTAAATTCGCTGAATATGCAATAAGGCATGCATATTAAATTGTTTTACAGTTATACACGATAAAGAAAACAACAGCATTGCTTTTCTTAATATTTATTGCGAATATGCCAGAGACTTTACCATAAAGACTGCCATAAAGACTGCATGTTTGTAATATTGGATAGTGTTACGCATGAAGATATACGAAAAAACGGGACATCGTTGATTCGACTTTGGAAGATATCTTCGGATATCTCGAACCCCCGGATATCTCGAAGTCATGTCCATATCCCTTCAACTTCGAGATACAGATATTTCACTGTAGCAAGAGGGGGAATCTGGTAAAGATCTGCATCACCCAAGTTACTCAGGTGAGCGATGTGGCCCATGTGCCTCTTGCTGTTCAAATGCAATGTCAACTTCCTGTTTGTCTGTGCATCTGTCTGTGCATCTCATGTTTTATACAATACAAATTTTTGTCGCAGTTTCTGCAGAACTTATCGCTGAAGCTTGAAATTTTAACACAATCAGGTAGTGTAGAATTAAATTTGTTGAAATTATAACCTCCATGGGTAGGGAAGGGTTTCAATGGTTGATCAAAGTTTAACATATGAAATCAGTAACAGAAAACTTAAGTCATATTGACATGTGAGCATCCTCATGCATTGTAGATTTAAATTTGTTCAAATCATGAGTACCATTTGGGGTAGGGAGGGAAATGATGAGGAGTCAAATTCAAATTATTACAGTAAGTAATGTATACAAACAAAATGTTAAAAAAATCTATAAAAATCTTTTTCTCATGAAGTTATATGCAGAGTTGATATGGAGGCATTCTCAAGTAGTATTAGAATTCAAGCCCTCTTTCCTCCCACCCCACCCACTCAGTAAACTTTTTAATTCTGATCTGATTTGTGCGTTTTCCTAGCCAATGTGCTCAGATGAGCAATGTGGCCCGTGTGCTTCTTGTTAAAATCAAGTTGTTCAAATCATGACCAGGTAGTAGGATGGCCACAATAAGCAATCAAAGTTCAACATTAAAATACTAAGTAGATATCTTAATTGTCCTCTCAAGTACAGTAAAGTCATGATCAGTTGTATTAATATTTAACAGTCCTTGGGTAAATATAAATTGAATTTCATTAACTTATAAAGCAGGGTAAAGAAATAAAGAAAATGTCTATTACTTGTGTTTTTTAGATGGCTAAAAGAAAAGGATTTTCAGGCCGGAAACAAAGAGAGAAAGATAGGGAGCGGAAAAGACAGAAAAGACTTCAGCAATCTCTGTCCTCCCAGCCACCAGATGATCAGATGTCAGAGTCTGCTGTTCCTTGCGGGACAGTGGACGGAGCTGTCTCAGCTCCTCCCGGTAATCTTCCGGGGCAAGGCTTTATGGGGTTGCCACCTTTTGAGGAAAAACCCCTGGCCAGGGTGCAGGCCTCACCTTGTGTGAAAATGCACTCAAATGCCCCGAGGTTGTCATCTCCTCGGGGAAGTCGTCTGGAGGCCCAAAACGGGGCATTGGCACCGACCCCTGACTCCCCAGCGTGGGTTTGTACTCCAGCGAGAGTACCTGGGCATGATGATGGCTTTAAGCCTAGCCCAGCAGGTCAGACGCAGCTGGATACCTCTAGGTTGGAGGAGACCAGTAGTACACTAAAAAAAGATGAGGGCTATAAAGACAGTATTCAAACAGTATTCTCACGTGTCTCAAATGGAAATCTGAACAGTAAAAATGAGAAAATTGAGATGAAACAAAACAAGAACTTAGATTATATGTATGGTAAACAAGAGAACAAAAACCAAGCAAATATGCGTACGAATCAGGAGAGCAAAAAATCTGAGAGTCGTTTTGAAAGTCGAGAGAACAAGGACTTCAAGCATAATGAAACAGTACACACAAATGACAGTTCAATGTATAATTATGTTCAAGGCTCATTTCATCAGGGAGATCCATTGTTTCAAGACAATGCAGGAACTCAATGTGTTGCAAATTGTTTAGCAGGGTTATCATATCACAAAGTGAAAAACAGCAAGTTCTGGAATACAGTGGATATTAACAAGGTTTTAGTTACTGGTGATGAATTGTACACTTACTTGCAAAGAAGCTCATCAATTAGTAATAGGTACTTGTTGGTAGAGGAACTACCTCAACTGTATGAATGCTTTGATCATTCTTATGAATTTGGAACAAATGAGACATTATCAAGTGTGATTTTATCAGATGATGGATTCAACTTTCTGGAGTTTGGTGCATATTCACTGGATGAAGCATTACATCTTGCTCTTTCTGAAACTGATGGATGCTTTATATGCTTTGGTGGAAATACATTGTTGATTGGTAGTTCAGGAGATGGGTATTTTTCATTTGATTCCCATTCTAGGTCTTCAGAAGGATTGTTAAGTATAAACGGGAAGAGTACAAGGATTCTTTTTCAAGATTTAGCGCAAGTGAATCTTCATATTCAATCTCTGGCTATTTCTATGGGGTATTTTAGAAATGTTGAATGCAATGTTACCGGTGTCAACTGTAAAGTGAAAAACAATTTGGAGGCTAGATGTAATGTGAAACAAACAGACAAGTTCAATAGTCATTCTGCTGAAAGTTCGAGTAAATTTCCAATAAAAGAAAATGATTCAAAAAGCGAAGATGAGGAATTGTGTTTTGTTTCTGTGGAGTGTGAACAGTTCTTCTTTGTTCCTCTTGTCTTTGACACAAAACAGAAGTTATGTCAAAATTTAAATCTTCCTTATGTTTGTAACAAAAGTGAAGTGGCTAGCCATTTTCCAGTGAAGGAACTTATGGAACCTTGTTCTCGAAAAGAAATTCTTGGTGATGGTAATTGCTTTTTCAGAGCTATATCCTTTAGCTTGACAAATTCTGAGGATTATCATTATGTAATTCGCAGTGCAGTTTGTAAGCATTTGCTTGAAAATGAGGACGTTTTCAAACCATTTTTAAGAAATGGTGAAACTACTGTTAAAGAGCACATTTCTGTCTCATCAATGTCACAAAATGGGAAGTGGGCAACCGAGTTGGAAATTTTAGCAACAAGTCATATGATGAATATTGATATTTTCACATATACAAGAAGTCAATGGCTGAGGTTTTCATTGGAGAAAGGGGGTTCACCTATAAGGGAAAGATCGGGTGCAATATACTTAAGTCATGAATCACAGAATCATTACAACGTAGTTACTGCAGTATGTGATAAGAATGTTGAGGTGACACACGAAACACTGTTTCAAAACAAATCTCGCAAATCATTTGCTCCAAAGTACAACCAAAAGAAAACGAAAACTCGTCAAAGAATGCAATCAAATAGAGAAGTAGTTTTTACAGAGATTATGGAAAAACAAAATGTTGCTGAAAAGCGAAAGCAGACATTGCGTAGAAAGTATCAGAGAATAGTGAATTTCGGGAAAAGAAATTGAGAGCAGCTTACACAAAGTACAGAGATGATGAAGAATTCCAGTCTACAGTCAAAGCAAGGAACCGAGAAAGGTATAGAAAGGATATTTTGTACAGGAGCAAAACAAAGTCTCAGAGTAAAGTAAGGCGAAAAAAAGAGTATGCAGATAATGAAGAAAACAGGAAAAAATCAATAGAAGCAAGTGTGAAAAAATACATGACTAATGCTGTACATAAAGAGAATGTAAAACTGAAAAGCACACAGAAGTACAAAACTGATGCTATATTTAGAGAAAATGTCAAAAAGAGAGGAATAGAAAAATATAGAAACGATGAATTGTATAGGGAAAAACATGAAAAAGAGAAATGTGAACAAGTACAGAAATGATGAGAAATACAAAGAACAAGTTAAGTTCACACAGAGATACAAGAATAATAAAAACTTCAGAGAAAAAATTCTGTCCACCAAAGCGAGAAAATATAGCACAGATGATCTTTTCAGATCAAATATTAAGGCTTGCAGTAAGAAACAGTATAATTCTAGTGCTGATGCTAAGATATTGAAGAAAAAGTCTGTTAAGCAGCAGAGGGAAGAAAAACAAGAAAAGTTAAAATGTGAAGACAGTGTAGTGAGATTATTTAAGGAAAATTCTCTCGAAGGTATCGATTATGTGTGTTGTTGCTGTCATCGATTATTATTTGTAAATCAAGTACAAAAATGTGGTCGTCAGCAATATTCTAAAAATGAACGTGCCAAACAAGTTTCAGATTTGTGCATACAAGAAAAGTATTTACATGATTGTACAGAATCTTGTCCAAAGGGCTGTACCAGGTCATCTTTGTGGATATGCTATTCATGCCACAGAAAGATTCTTGGTGGAAATATTCCAGCAGAGGCGGTAATCAATGAAATGTGTCTTGAAGATTTCCCCGAGCAACTGACCGATTTGAATAGTTTAGAGCAACATTTGATTGCTTTGCACATTCCCTTTATGAAAGTGATGGCTCTTCCCCAAGGTGGTCAAAGACATATACATGGACCTGTAGTATGTGTGCCTTCAGACTTAAAAAAAGCCAGCAGTTTACCATTAAAGCATGGTGAGGATTTATTACTGCGAGTTAAATTAAAAAGAAAACTAAGCTATAAAGGGTACTTTGAGTACCAGTTTGTGAATCCAAGACATGTAATTACTGCTCTAGTTACTTAAAGCAAAACAATAAGTGGTATGAAAATATTACAATTAATGAAAACATGACTGAAAACTTAACAGAAGACACCATTAAGGAAGAAGGAAAACACAGAGGAAATGCATGACACAAGGGTCAATAATGAAGATGAAGAACACCATCAAATTGCTGTTGATACTTGCCTACAGCCTGTTGATATTGCCCAAGAAGTTCTGGATCATTATTTTGATGACATTTACAACATTGCACCCGGAGAAGGAAAAAATCCAGTGCGAATGTTGCAGGAACCAGGAAATGAAGCTAAAGCGTTTCCCTGTCATTTCCCCATTGGAAAATTTACTTGGAATGAAGAGAGAAGCACAAGAATAACACTTTCCCATATTTCAATAACAGACTTATGAATGCAGATGATAGGTTTGCAAAAGATAGCAGTTATATATTTTTCAGTCAGTTTATGTCAGAATTGAATCAAGTCATAGAAAAAACGCAGATTTCAGTTCGAAAATCTGTATCAAAAATGGGAAATGAGAAATTTGTAACTTCAAGCATGGTGCAAGATCCATATGTTCTCTCAAAGTTGTTACAAAACGATGAAGCATTACGGTTTATGCAGCCAATCCGAGGAACACCAGCATATTGGTCAGCTGCTCAAAAGGATCTTTTCGCTATGCTCCGCCAATTAGGTATTCCAACCTGGTTTTGCTCTTTCTCTGCTGCTGAACACAGATGGAATGATGCAGTTAGATCGATATTGAGACAGCAAAATGATGTTAGAGATCCAGAAAACTTAGATTGGTCTGAAAAAAATGAGACATTAAGAAAGAATCCAGTGACTGTTGCAAGGATGTTTGAACACAGATTTCACGTCTTTCAGAGAGATGTTATATCGTCTCCAGCTCAGCCAATTGGAAAAGTTGTTGATTACTTTCAAAGAGTTGAATTTCAACAGAGAGGATCACCTCATATGCATTGCTTGTATTGGGTAGAAAATGCACCTAAACTAGACGAACACGGAGAAGAGTCTGTTTGCGATTTCATAGATAAATATGTTTCTTGCGAATTGCCATCAGAGACTGAGGACCCAGAATTAAGAAATATTGTCCTAGCAGTACAGCAACACAGTAAGAAACATTCAAAATCTTGTAGGAAGAAAGGGACAGAATGCAGATTTAACTTTCCAAGACCCCCCTCTCTACGCACATTTATTAGTTCACCCTATGAAGACGACAGCACAGAAAATAGCCAAGAGACTATATCTGGGAAAACCTCTGCAAAACAAGTATTGATGCGTGTCTGGGATGAAGTACAAAACGAGTCAAATGCATTAAAAAGCTCTGAAGAAATTTTTAGCAATCTTTCATTGTCCCAAGAACAGTACGAACATGTGCATAACATGCTGACAAAAAAAAGATCTATTGTCCTTCGAAGAAATCCCAGCGAACTATGGATTAATCAGTACAATCCTTGCCTTTTGAAATGTTGGGATGCGAATATGGATATTCAATTTGTACTTGATCCATTTAGCTGTATTGTATATATCATTTCCTACATTTCGAAGTCAGAGAGGGAAATGGGGATGTTATTGAAACAAACAAAGCTAGAGGCAGAAGAAGGAAATCTTGATGCACGTAATACCTTGAAGAAAATAGGTTCAGCATATTTACACCATAGAGAAGTTAGTTCACAAGAAGCTGTGTACAGAGTTTGTAATTTAAAGATGAAAGAGTGTTCAAGAAAAGTTGTATTTGTGCCTGTAGGTGAAAATCCGACCCGGTTAAGTAAACCACTTTCCCAGCTAAAAAGACAGAAAGGGGAACAGCATGATAATGAAAGCGAACAAGATGATGATGAAAACGAGATTTGGATGACCAATATAATAGAGAGATATGAAAATCGACCAGATAAACCACTGTTTCATGACATGTGTCTGGCAGAATTTTGCTCAGCATTCAGAGTCTTGGCTAAATCCCAGATTCCAAAAACTGAAAATGAACATGTATTTGAATTACAAAATTCAAAGGGGTATGTACAGAAGAGGACAAGAACACAGCCAGCTGTTATAAGGTATCCAAGGTTCAACGCAGAAAAGATGCCCGAAAAATATTACCGGTGTTTATTACAGCTTTTTCTTCCACATTGGAATGAAGCACAGCTAAAACCACCAGGATTTGATTTATACGAGGCGTTTTATGAAAATGGTCACATAAGAATCAAAGGTAAAAAACGTGTCGAGTCTGTAAAATCAATAGTTGACGTAAACCATGCAAAGTATGCAGAAAATGAGGATGTGATTACTGAAGCTCAGGAGACGTTTGAAAGCATTGGAGAACCGGAAGATGCTTGGTCAAGCCTTTGTCCAGAGTCAGAAGCAGTGAGGCAGGAATGTATCAAAGAGAAAAATGAAATTCAAAGTTTAGATGATCAAATTAAAGAAGCAATTCCTGATATTCAAAGTCAGACAAATTCTGATGTGCTTTATCAAATTCAGCAGAATAATCATTCAAAGTATGAAGCATTATCCATCCTGCAAAGTCTTAATGGAACGCAAAAGGAGGTATTTTACCATGTACGTGACTGGTGTTTAAAGAAAATTGCTGGAGATAAACCCGATCCACTCCATATTTTCTTAACTGGAGGAGCAGGTACAGGAAAGAGCCATGTCATCAAAGCCATAGAGTATGAAGCAACACGATTATTTTCACGGAACATGTCCTCACCTGATAGTTTTTCAGTATTACTGTCAGCTTTTACCGGAACTGCA
This sequence comes from Saccostrea cuccullata, assembly GCF_032062105.1. Classification (NCBI taxonomy): domain Eukaryota; kingdom Metazoa; phylum Mollusca; class Bivalvia; order Ostreida; family Ostreidae; genus Saccostrea; species Saccostrea cuccullata. The sequence continues at coordinate 4,345 of NW_026929201.1, read as the reverse complement.
GCATTTAACATAGGTGGAAATACGCTTCATCACGTGTTTTCCTTGACGAAGTATTTGCCCTTACCATACCAACCGTTGAAAGAACAGAGTCTAAGCGAGATAAGGGTTCACCTGAAAGACTTGCAGATTCTTGTGATAGATGAAGTATCTATGGTTTACAAAAGACTTCTTTATTACATTCACGAAAGGCTCGTTCAAATCAAGAAGTGTAAAGAACCGTTTGGCGGTGTAAGCGTTGTTGCTGTAGGTGACTTTTACCAACTCCCTCCAGTTAAACAGCGGAAGGATGAAAGACTTTTTAAAGAAAACACTTCGTATCCTGTGGACTATTGGCGAGACTTCTTCCAAGTCGTTGAACTTGGTGAAATTATGAGACAGCGTGAAGATATACCTTTTGCGGCAGCTTTGAACTCTCTCCGAATTCGAGAAGCAGATCAACAATTATCAACTGAAGCACAAGCTATGATACATGATTGTATAAGAGAGGGTCCAGAGGACGTACTTCATGTATATCCAACAAACGAAGAAGTTAACAACTACAACCTCTCCATGTTAAGGAAAAGTTGCGATGATCTAATCGAAATCAATGCAAAAGATTTCCAGAAAAATCCAACAAATGGAAAACTTATTTTGAGAGAAAAACCATTCACAAGCTCGAAAACAGATACTCTTTGCAGTACGTTACTCCTGGCTATTAATGCAAGAGTGATGCTTACAAGAAATAGTAATGTGGAAGACGGATTGGTAAATGGAGTGATGGGCTACATTTCTCACATATCATTTGAAAAGGAATCATCTAACATTTCAGCTATAGGAGTGGTTTTTGACAACAAAAATGTTGGTAAAAAATCGGGGAAACAAACACAAAAGGGAAATGTAGTTTTAGTACAGAGAGTTCAGGAAGAGATTGTTGAAAGAAAATCAAAGACATTTGTAAGACACCAATTTCCCTTGCGATTATCCTGGGCATGCACCGGTCATAAAGTCCAGGGAATGACAGTCGAATAAGTAGTGGTTAATTTAGACCGGATGTTTTCACCAGGACAAGCATATGTTGCACTGACAAGAGTAACATCAAAAAATGGACTGTTTATCGAAACCAATAATGCCCAAGCATTGCAAAAGAAAGTGTATGCTGATCCAGAAGTGAAACTAGCACTCGCTGAAATGCCCAGAGCAAAGCTTTCAACATCAAATACAGAAGAAATGGGCTCCAATACAATTATTCTACACAATGTCCAAAGTTTGACTAATCATTTTTCAGATTTAAAACATGACGTTCGATTTTATGGAGCAGAAGTTATTTGTTTGACTGAAACCTGGTTAAGACCTGATCAAAACACAACAGAATTTGAAATGGAAGGATTCTCCTTTTATCATACACCAAGAGGAGATGTATATGATGAATGCAATGACCAAGTACAAAAATTCAAAGTTTCTAAGGGTGGTGGTGTGGCACTTTACATGAAACGAAATCAAAATCAGAAAATAGTTTGTCGGCTGCCAGTGAAGAATGTTGAAGGAATGGCAGTGACATTTGTTGAAAATGATGCAGTTGTCGTTACTGTGTACCGTCCCAGCAATCTTGGCGTGACTTACTTTCTAGGGCAACTTCAAAAGATAATAGAATATTTTACCTTGCAAAATAGAAATGTCATCTTCGTTGAAGATTTCAATGAAAATGCAATAACCCCAGGCCCAGTTCAGAATTTTATGAATAAAAAAGGATTCCGACAGCTTGTTCAATTTTACACAACCGAAAGTTGTACCATACTGGATCACGTTTACGTGTCTGGACCCATCAAAGTGAATGTTGAGAGACTGCCAACATATTACAGTTACCATGAAGCTTTAAGTATTACCTTCATTTCAAATGGATAATTTCCTTTTTATCTAAACAAATAATTCAGACTGATATCTTGTTATTTTACCATGTTGCACTGGAGATGTGATGTTTTAAAGATGTTTTCACACAAATTGATATGTCTTTCATTTCCTACAAAATTTGAACATGGCTTATCAAAAAAAAATTCATGGTGGCTATGACAATTCATTATAGGGGATGCTTAATTACTCTTCCAAGTATCAGATCCCAACAATGGAATTCAGGGAACATGTTAATTATTTATTCTCCTTTCACATACTTGTACATTTGTAAATACTAGTATTTAATTAGATTTCATTATTTGTAGATTTTTGACTTTCTAATAATGTTCTGTGGTTTAGTATTTCTGTTGCTAATAGTTTATTATTTTTTTTAAACAAACATTATTGTACTTATCAGAAGCATTGTTGTTTCTATGTATAAAATATCCCGTTAATGATTGGCTAATAAAATATAATTGCACATTTCATAAATACTAAACAGAGAAGGAGCAACAAAGGATATATAGATTAACATTGCAGTTCTGGCTTTTCATTCTTGATGTCTAAAAATGTACCTTTGGCAGTCAAAATTAACAAGCATTTAGATATTAATCATAAAATGAGACTGTCTTAGTAGAGATACTTGTATCTATCAAATATGGACTGTTACAGAAAAAAAAATAAGTTTTTTTTGCAAACAGCAATTTGATTAGATTTTTGGACAAAAAATTGATCATTCTTACTAGGAAATTAAAGAAAACTTCGCCAATAAACCTTGCTAAAATACGACTGAAATACTGTCGACTGGGCATTAATAATACTCAATCAAATTCAATCAAATATACAGCAAGTAAAAGGAAAATATTACGGACCATTCCTGTAAAAGCGGGTAGAAATAAAATGGTCTTTAACATATAACAATGTTTCAATCCAATTGACAAGCACAAATTTATTCCTTATTTTTAAAAGCCTCATGGGGAGTCGCAAGGGAATTCATCACTTAAAAGTTTTTAATGAGAAATGATAACAGCCAAAATGTCCCTGATGTACAGCGGAATTGATGTATAGCAATATACAATTAATCAATCATTCAATTTAAGGTCTTACATTACTTAATGTGGGTTGAATTAGCCGGAAGAAATTAGCCACTTGAAGTGGAGCTTCCTGTAAAAAGATCATTTTAAAAATATACAAGTTTTCCTGTTGGTATAAATTATTTATTTCATAAACAATCTCTGCATAATTTATCTTTCAGTGTCTAATTCGTTGAACATCAACTTATCATTCAAAATCGAATTAACTATTTAAAAGAATAAAAACAAAACGCAAACCGAAAATTATCGTGACAAAGACTTCAAATCTTACAGACATAAGAGTACATTAAATATGATATCTCTTGTTGATAATCATCATTTGGCAAAGAAAAATTTAATACAGTTTAGTTTTAAAAAATTATTATTTCTGAATATGATGAAATGGTGCTCTATTTCTAAAGGAGATCAAATATTTCAATGACCAGAAGCCCACAAGTATCCACCCCACTAAATTAAACAGATTCTTCTTCACATGATATGATCTAGCGGGCCTCAATCTGTGTAATAAATTCTCAAAAAAACTGTATCTGGTACTTTATAAATCCGATAGTTATTTTGGAACGTAAATTTAGTTTTGAAAACAGTTAGACTTTTAATGATAATATCTTAACAGAAACAAAATCTGGCTTTGTTGCTTTTTGTACATGTTTCTCGTATAGTTGGATGAAATCGATTCTAATAAATCTAAATAAATTTAATAAAGCTGCGCGTTATCCAAAATGTTCAGTTGAAAATAAAGTTTTAACCGAAATGAATGGTTCATAAAATACTTAGTGCATACCAAAATCCAGGGCTGTTCAATAAATAATGTCCTGAACTATATGACATACATTACAGATATCATATGATATTTACCTTTACTTCTCTCATTATTGAATCTTTCGTGAATTTATAACAGTTTATGTGACAACTTTTTATCACAAAGTTCCATCATGAGAAGCTGGGAAACAAAGGCTTTTCGAGAAACTGCCTTATAAATGAATGGTTGAGAATAAGTAAACTAGAGTGAAAAATAAAAGCTTCATCAAAGCTGCCGTAAAACTTGCTAAATATCCCAAAGACATATTAACTGAAATATGTGACATTTACAGCAACCAATGCCTGTTTTATAGGCAAAAGAGCAGGTGAATTTCAATGATAAAAAAATATATAATGGGCATCAAAAATGGGTACCCTCCTTGCCAACAAAAATTATAACAACTTATGTACTGTTCGCCAAATTTCAACAAATAATATTTGCTGATGTATGATTGACTTGAAGACACATATCAAATTTGATAGACATCGCATCGGGGGTAATTTACACTGTATTTAAGAAACATTTGGCGGTAAAAAAAGCTTGATACTCAAAGGCCACCCTTTATTTTAAAAAAAATGAAAATGAC